>NW_019474678.1:0-1624 GCF_002814215.2 Seriola lalandi dorsalis | reverse complement strand
ACACCCAATGGCAGGATTTATACCCACAACTTACATCTTGTGACTTAGACTAAACAACGTTATTATATCCGTCTGTAATGAATTTCATGACAATCCAATGTGTAATTGTCAAGATCTCACTTGAAGCTCAAAATGCAAACCTCATGGTGATGCCAGAGGAAAAGTCAACAGCAAAGTCATTAGGAGTCATCCTCTGGGGATCGTGAATGTCTGCACAACATTTCATGGAAATCCATTCATAAGTAGTTAAGATATTTCAGTCCGGAAGAAAGTGGTGGACTGACTAAATAACACTAACATCCATCTGCCACTAGCATGGCAAACACAGAAGAAGGTTTGCCACTTTTCAAAGATATCCAGTGTGTTTGATGCTTCATCTGAATAAGCAGCGCCGAGATGCTGCACTACAGCATCATGTAAGGAGTAACACAGCCGTATCTCTGTGGTTACCAACCAAAGGGATGTTTAGTACCTATACATGTTAAGATTCATTTACAGTCAGCATCTGTTTGGTGGACAGCCAACACATTACCTTATTTTCACAGGGAGAGTTTCAAAGCTCATTTCTTATCTTTTCAGATGAAGCAGACTCCAAACCTCTGGCCCTGAGCAAAAGCCTGAAAAGATCTATGGCATCAACATTATCCCTCTCCATCACTGATTTGTGATTCTTGTATCTGGCAAGCTCAGCTCCTCCCAGGAGGCCTGCGCAATGCCTTCAATGCTCCTCGGTGAGCACAAATAAACACTTGTTAAACAGAAATCCCAGCCTCCCTTGCTGTGTGCACGGGAAACCAAACCAAAGGAGCTAACGGCTATCATAAGAAAATGACCGAGCTGGAGTCGAGGGCCAGATGAGACAGGTAGACAGTCAGATTAAAGCCGGAGTCAAAAATGAAATGTGGGTTGCAGAGCAGGAGCCTATTACCAGTGTAAATCTGTAGAGCTTCTGGGGGTAGGACACAACGTCCATTAGAGGAAAACACCCAGTGGAAACTGTCTTTTCCTCTCTGCGTCAGCGTGGTGGAACAGCAAGAGACAAAAGGACAGAGACAGAGTCAGAGGCAGAGCAGAGGAAAGAGCTTAACAAGGTCAACAAAGCATTTGAGCAATGCTCGACCTCTCATCTATTTTTGCAAAAACTGCAAACTGCACACATGCACACTGACACACACACAGCCTCTGCAACGTTTCAGTGTGCAATGAGACATGACAGTGGCCAAAGGAGGATTGTTTAGGGTGATCAGCATGACAGCTTCTTCTCTCCATACTGACACAAGATAGTGTGAATACATCACTTAAAGGCCTGAATAGCTTACCAGGAATATGGCTTGTTTGTTGCAGACGCGGCACTACTGTAACATTTTATAGCTCTCCTATAAAGTAAACCTCATTGCGAAAAAGCAGTCAAATACTTTACGAGTCACACATTTGGTCCTTATAATCATTTATAGATCTGTGACAATGGGGATATGAGGGTGTTTTTTTCTTTTTCTCGAAAAAGTACAGTATAGGTCATAATCTCCCTCCAGGTTCTGCCAGTGTCTGCAGAAAGTGTGAGCTGTCTCATCAGTAAAGGAGAATGGAGAAATTCAATACACCAGCTGGGAAATTCATAGGTGAA
>NW_019474677.1:0-1624 GCF_002814215.2 Seriola lalandi dorsalis | reverse complement strand
TGTGTGTGTGTGTGTGTGTGTGTGCGTGCGTGTGCGTGTGCACCCCAACAAGGCTGCATTGAGTTGTGCTGACCAGGCTGTCCATGCGGCACATTGCCACAGTGCAGGCCTCATTGCTGGCATTCAGCCACCTGGTGTGTCATCTTTCTATCCACCCATCCCTCCGTCCCTCCGTCCCCCGTGTAGCTCAGTACATTCCACTGATCGTCGCTCATACACCGGAATACATGTTGCCACAGTAAACTAAACAGAGGACGATAGATTTAAGAGACCAAAATCAAATCCTGTTTAACATACTTGTGCTCTTTCCACATAAAGCCTGACGACAGAGAGAGTTCACAGAGGAAGACAGGAATTGGGGGGATGTTAGGGGAAGAGGAGGGGGTCTGGGCTCCGTGTCTAGAATGAAGCATGACCCAGTGTCAGGCTGCATGAATGTGGTGGGCCAAAGGCAGGAAAACCCACTGTTAAAAAGAAAGAAAGAAAGGGAGCAGAGGAGAAAATACACAGAGAGAGGGAGCAGGGCAGCAAATGGCTGAAAGGTTATGGAAAAGTCTGTGCATGTATGTTTGTGTTCTCTCTGCTGGCTGAATGAGTGGGAATGAATACACACAGAAATGCACGACACCCACTGCACAAGCTGTTTAGGTTAAAAAAACACAAAGAACAACATAACAGCCTTTCAAAATGTCATCTACAAAGCACCAGGAGACAGAGTGGCCCGAACCTTGATGCTACACAATACAACAGCAGGTCAGAAGCAACAAGTCCCAAAATAACAAAATATTTACATATGTTCACTATTTTTCTGATTAGTTTCATTGTTTAGTTTATAAAATGTAAGACAATAGTGAGAAATGCCAAGGAGATGTCTTGAAATTGCTTGTTTTGTACAACTAACAGTAAAAAAACAAAGATTTAATTTAGCTTTATATTAAAGAGAGAAAAACAGCAAAATCACATATTAATAAAATAATAAAACCGGGGAATGTTTGGTATTTTTGCTCAATGTTGATTAATCGACTAATTGACTACTGCTTTCAGCGCCATCCACACCCCGAAGCTCTGCAACACTTAAGCAGGTTACAGCTCACAAAACAGAAGAGATATATTTTCATTTTTGATCTGTCATCAACAAGTTTATCAAATGTTAGGAAACACTGAAAAATGCCCATGAAATTCTTCATATTGTTTTTTTTGTCTAACAAACAGTTCATTATCCGAATATATTCAATTTACAATGATATAGAAAAAAAGAAAAATGGAGCAAAACCTCAAATTTGCGAAACTGCAACCAGAAAATAAAACACAGTTGTCGATTCAGCTCTGTCTGTCAACTCCTCACTACAGCACTTGTCCAAACCCTGAGGTTCTAAAGCCAACCAACACAATCCCTAAAACAAGCAGATAAATAGTTTTTATTATCCAGATCAACACAAACACTGAATTCCCAGTGAACTTAATCATAACTTTTTATCTCCTCTATTTGACTCAACTGTCACAAATCAGTATCAAAACAACCTAATACACATCTCCAAATCCTGAAATAGACTCATTACAGAACCATCTCAAAGACCAGCTTCAATTTCCTCTATCCTCGGCAAACATCTCTCCCTCTCCCTCC
>NW_019474676.1:0-1625 GCF_002814215.2 Seriola lalandi dorsalis | reverse complement strand
CAGAGGCCTGCATCACCCACTGATCACCACAATCTGAAATAAAATTTTAACACCAAATCCAGAAACTGAGACAGACTGGACTTGACCGAACCATAGCAATCTCTGTCTGCAATTGTTCAAACACCTTAAAACATGGCAACAGCATCTGCTTCTCCTTGAAACATTAAAATGATACCTATAATGTCTATGTTCTACTGTATCAAAAAAAACTCGCCAATGTACCTGCTCCATGATGTCTTTTACTTTGTCCTGTTCACAGTCCAGGATCACTCTCCTCTCCTTCTTGTTCTCCAGGTCTTGGAACAGCGAGCGGTAGGCCTCATCCTTCCTCTCATCTTTCAGGTTCCCCACGTTGATGGCTGTCACCTGCCACTTCTTTTCTGCTGCTGTGTCCAGAACAACCTGCAGCGTTGTCAGGCCTGAGGATGGACAAAAATTTAAATTTTATTCATACTTTCTGGCTGACTGATTTATCCATGGTATTCTTTGTCACAGAAGTCTTGGAGAACTGTAACCTGCTCTAAATCTAACCATCTTGGGTAAGGGTAGTGACAGCAAGAGAGCAAAAACAATAATGGGAGAGGCAGCAACAAACAGGAGAATAAAACAGACATGGATGAACACGGTTCTTTTATTGCAGATTGGCTGCATTCACTGGCTGCTTATTCAAACTCTGTGGAGGTTTTACAGAAACTCAGTGCCTTATGTAAAGAGCTTATCGAGATGAGTCACAGGTGTTCTGGCATGAACCTGACCAACATGTGGGAGTGAAGTGGGTCTAACGATACACTTGTCTGCATCAACAATAGATTATTCATATTGCTGCTTGGTGTGGATTTTTGAGCTCAACATTGTTTTTTTCCTCCAAGTTTTCTGAACAATTTATTGACAAAACAGTCACTACTGAAGGTCCACTAACTCGCTTGTGGAGATTTAAATTGTATCATATGGCCTTCATCAGCAGATAAAGTTTTCTTGTTTGTCAGGGAACCTCAAAGCTCAGTTTCAAGGCCAACACAGACTAAAAGTCCTAAAAGTGCTTAGAAGAAAAGAAATAGAAAAATTTATGACAATTAACCAAACTTTATTTCCTGAGGGGGGATTGTGTGATACGCTCAAAACGTCCCAAACAAGCAATTACTGTAAGTGGACCTTGACTAAAGACTGTTTTTGTAGATGGCACAGTGCTCATCCCATTCCTTGCTCCGCCATCCCTCACTGGTTTCCCAGCAGTGATGACTACTAAACATTTAGACAAACTCAGCCACACATAAACCGACTGAACCCTGCTCTTTGTGGAAGTAGATGAGTGTAAATAAACCAATCTTTACATCAACCAAAGGAATCGCTGGTTTAGACTTTATCCTCCCAAAACCAGTAAAAGAAGATGATAAAGTGTTGAACAGACAGAGCTGTCACATCTGAGTAATTTAGTTATACATAGCAGCTGTCCATCAGCCTGAACTGCAGTCTGCTACAGGCAGAAACTGCAGTCTCCATTTGAACTTATATTCCTATCACCCTCTCTATCTAGTTTCACAACTGAATCTCTGCTGATATTGATCCCTGGTCTGCAGAGGGCAGTTCGGGAGCAGTTTGATAAAAGGGTCGAGTGTTTCATTCCG
>NW_019474675.1:0-1625 GCF_002814215.2 Seriola lalandi dorsalis | reverse complement strand
TGTGTGTGTGTGTGTGTGTGTGTGTGTGTGTGTGTGTGTGTGTGTGTGTGTGTGTGTGTGTGTGTATGTGAATGATTCGCCATATCCCACTGCTGTAACCAGTGTTCTCAGTTACGCCTCTCGTTCTCTCTTTCTGCCTCTCCACCACCCTCCTCCTCTGTGGCAGTGATTCATCACAGCAATGCAACTGTAAGCACAGGGAGACGAGCCAGTGAGTAGTGTATGGTAACTACATCTGTCACAAAGAGGGACACCGAGGATGGTGGGACAAGGGCTTTTTCTAGTATTATTAAGTTCATGTGACCTTTCAAGTCAGATCGTAAGGAAAGGTTAGGACGAGGTCGATATCTGGCTTGTGTTGTACTTTCTTCTATAGTTCTATTCTATAAGGAGGTATTGGAGATGTTTAAAGATTGCATTTGGACATTTAAATAAACGTGTTGACCGGGCAATATTCACACTAACAAGGGTTCATCTTGAATATGCTAATAGCAGATACAGGCTGATTTATTAGTTGGATTTATTGAAGACAACAGAACTATATAGATCTAGCCTTACTATCCAGATTATGTAATAAATGATGATAATTACAACGAATTTGTTGTTGCTATACCATCTGCTTGTCTATCTTTGAAAAGATAAATGCAAATAAGGTTTGAGATCAGATTTCAATGTTTTCAAAGTGAACATCCCATACAGAGTCTCCATCATTGAACGGTTTGCTGCAAACTCTCGATGTCTGCCATTCTCATTGGATTAGTTCATATCTCCGAAGCATCTATCTCCTGACATCAAATATTCAGAGGCAATGAAGTGTGACAGTTTATCGTACGACTGCTGTTAGAAACAGAATAATAAGAAGGTATCATAACTACTTTGATAACCAGGTTGAATGGTGTGTTGTAATTTACTAGATATTTTTTTGCCTCATAAAATTGTAAAAATACATTCTATAAAATATTTCATTGACCGCTTGTCCCATGATAAGATGTGATCATTTTAATTAAATTAAAAGAAGAAATTAGTTATAAATAAGTTGTAAATAAGATAATACATTCAGCCTGCTAAAATGTTACAAATGCTTTTTCCTCTTTCCAAATGTAGTGTTACCCATCAAATAATTAAAAAACAGATGAGTGTCATTATTCAGTAATTTTTTTAACAACAGTAGAATAAGATAACATACTGCAAATCATGTGAGTGGAAGTAAGAGAAAGCAGACTGACAGGGAGAGAAATGGAATGAAATGAAATGAAATGAAAAAGTGAGAGAAGAGGTTGAATAGAGCTACACTGTAGGAGGAGGAGGAGATTGTCTCTCTGCTTCCTGTGGTCTCTAGCAGTGCAGCAGGAGAGAAGCACAAATCAGCAGTGTATACACACACACACACACACACACACACACACAAACACACATGTTCACAGTGGTACCAGATAACAAGCAGATGGAGCTTTAAAACCCTCTCCAACCTGATTCATCACCCTGATTCCCTCTGCCGTCTCTCCCTTTCCCCATTTTCTATTACTTCATACTTCCTTCCCATATCCTTACTTTAACCTTACTCCTTACTTTTTTTACTCTCACTCCTTCCTTCCTTGCCATCTTCTCTCCTGTGGCCTTCCTTC
>NW_019474674.1:0-1682 GCF_002814215.2 Seriola lalandi dorsalis | reverse complement strand
TCTCTCTCTCACACACACACACACACACACACACACACACACACACACACACACACACACACACACACACACACACACACACACACACACACACACACACACACACAGGGCCACATTCAGAGAGAAAAGTCCACTAAACGACTTAATACAGTATGAAAAAGTGAGAGACCAGAAAGGCTTTCCATTTATCTAAAAACCGTCTCTGACATCCAGTCAAGAGAGCAATTTTAAGAGAAACAAGACTCCTGCAGTAGGATTTAGCCTCGTCCTAGCCTACGCATGTTTTCCAGTGGAATTTTCAATTGAATTTTGTTTTAGTCTAAGACTAGGCTAAACCCCTGTCTGGGCAATCAGACCTGATTCTGTAAAAGCCCTACTAGCAGCCCCTAGAGGCTGTGCTGCTCCAAACACCCAAAAAGACCAGAATAGTTTGGACCAAGCAATCACATGGCACTGTCTCTCTCAACACCCTTTGCTGCTGTGCATCAAAAACAAACAAAAAGAAAAACATAATAGAGCATGGTTCTCACCTGTGAAGTGCTCCAGATAGTATCTGTAGAGTTTGCACTGGATTGGCGTCACTCTTATTGACAACACATATTCATGTTTTGGAGGCAGGAACTTGGTGAGCGCTGTGTAATCCTTCCTCTGTGGGAAGAAGAAATAAATGAGTTGCATTAGGAGACAAAGAAGAGGCGGTCAAAGAGAACCTGAGGCAATTGTGTCAGACAGTTTTTTTCTTACCTGGACACAGCCGGCCAGCATCTCATAGAGGATGTGAGCCCTCTTCTTCATGATCCGGACATCATGTAGTGTGGAGTCGGCACACTGACCATTCTGGATGGGGTTAATGAAGCGGTTCCTGAACTCCTTAATTGATCCAAGTAGGTTTTCCTTGATAAAGTTCACCATGCAGTGGTCTGGTAAGGAGACAGAGATTACAAGTTTTAGATACATAAAATCATTTAAAGAAAACCACACTATTTGTCTGTCTTTTTTTAATAAGGATTGCGACCAAGGCAGTCTCACATTCAACAAGGTTGTTTTGCAGAGGCGTTCCAGTCAGAACAATCCTCCTCCTCGTCCTGATACTGTTCATTGCTTTGGACACCGCAGATGCCTCATTCTTCAGGATGTGGCCTTCATCACAGATCACCATGTCTGGACCTGGTGTAAGTGAACGAGGAAAAAGAGAAGCTTGAGGACAAGAGAGAGAACAGCTGGAAACACGTTTAAAAATCAATCAAGTCAACAGACATTCATTAGGCCGGCTTATAACAAAGGTGAAAAAGTCAAATCAAATCAGAACTGAATATATCAGATACATTTTTTTTTTCACCGTCTCATTAGAGCTCCTACATACTTTAACATGCAGTTCTAACACATAGCAGCATTACGCAGCACCATACCTGGATCTACCAGTGTCTTTTGAAAGGTCTCTTTGAGTTTCTTGCTCTTGATGTTCCTGCCCTGCGTCAGGTTTCGATACATCTCATAGCCGATGATCATAATGCCGCCCATCTCTTGCCATCGCTGGAGGGCATATGCTCGCTCTTGTGGCCTTTTTACTGTAGCCAGCTCAGTCACCTGTTAAACACAGCAAATATCAATATGTTGTGTAGACATCTTTGAAAAGATAAAAAGGTCATGAATCAGAAAACAAATGCACACGCACATACACA
>NW_019474673.1:0-1626 GCF_002814215.2 Seriola lalandi dorsalis | reverse complement strand
CACACACACACACACGCACACACACGCACACACACACACGGAAGTAATTTGCTCTTCCACAAAAAGAGTGTAATTCAGTAAAGACACACTGTGTCTCGCTCCCTCCTGTTACTCATGTGTGGCAGCTCGTAATGAAAGGGCCACTGGAAGGCTTAGGGGTTTCACTTAAGTCATTTTGTGCTCAATTTATTTTGTGTATCACAGGAGGCAGTGTGAGATGGTTTGACTAACAGTTTTTAGCATCCTGTTACACCCCATTGATATAGATGGAGGATGTGCCTTGCCTCGCCTTCAGCAGCTACTGTTTCTCAGCACGTGCGAGAGAAATGTCTAGAGTATGATTAATCTCCTGAGATTAACTTCAGCAAACAATAACACTACAGCATCGACATTCATAAGGAAAAGAAGCAGTTTTTCCATTTGATTCTGACATAATCAGGCCCTGTCTAAAAATATCATTTCTGAATCATTCCCATTTATTAGACTCTTAGTACAGAGCCAAATCACATCTTGCTTTCTTGCTCAGTACAACCTCCATCTGTCGTTCACTGTATTAGCTCCCTAAGGGCTAACCTCCCTGCCTCATGCCACTTCCTGCTCATCAATCAGTCAATTACTGGAGCACTTCCGGGTCAAGGTTCAGGAGAAACACACATTTCAGTCCTCCACAGAGGTTTACTGTATTGTATAAAGAGAGGACAAAGCCAATTTTTATTTACAATTTGGGCACAGTCAGAGTGCAGCTCAGTCGACCTCGCCGCATGATGAAGGTGAGGGTGAGGGAAAATGCATTTTAGTATTTTTCTTTTCAAAAAAACATGCAGTGAGGTGGGAGGAAAAAAACCAAACAAACAGTGTAAGGATAAGAGGAGTAGGCCAAGGAGGGAGGAAGGAGGGAGTGGAACAGAGCGGCCTGTGAGATCAAGGTCGTATCCAGGCTTTAGTATTGGTATTCTCCTCAGTGTTAAAGTGATTCTCCAAGTGAATAGTGTTTTCATTCCTCTCCTGAATGAGATTCACGGGAGCATGGAGAGAGGGAGAGAGAGAGGGAGACATGACAAAGAGAAGAGAAAGTAATTCCCCTTCTCTCTCTCTTTCTCCCTCCTTCCTCCCCCCATTTTCGTTCCCCCTCGGACATACAATAGCGAATGAAAATACAGCGTGGGATAAACAACTTTTATCAGACAGGAGCAAATGAAATCGCCGATTTTATTCAATTCTTCATCCCTGAAGGATCTCCTTACTTTATCTACCCGGCAACATCTCACCCCTGCAGCTTCAGCTAGAGAAAAAAAAGAACATAAGAAGGTGCTTTATGCAAATTAAATGCTTTATTCTTGATTAGATTACAGACGCAATAATTGTCTTGGATGATTTATGGGTGTAATTTGTTGCCACAAACTGCAGTATGAAAACCTCAGTTGCTGCAGTTTGTGCAATGAAAACATTAGATCAACACAATTTAAGGCATCTGCTATAACATCCACTTCAGTGGGAACATATACATTACATAAGGGAATTACATTGTTGAGGACATTGTGTTTTTCAGGATTTAAAGGTAAATAACCAAGACAAAAAAGCATTGAGGTTCAGCATTCAAATGGACGGTCTTTACACCAACCGAGT
>NW_019474672.1:0-1700 GCF_002814215.2 Seriola lalandi dorsalis | reverse complement strand
GTAAACTCCACCATCGACACACTAATCACAGATTATACAGTATGTGAAAATCCATAGTATGTAACAATGTTTTCGCTTTCTGAGATTCCCAAAGAGAAGTAAAGGGTCGTTTTCTGTATTGGTCATCTGAAACATGTCATCAGTTCACGCTCAGTGTTTATAAGCAATTTTCATAAAATTAGCAGAGGTTAATGATGTAGTATTTTGAAGATATAACATTGTTATATAATTTTTAAAGGTGTTAATGGGGTCCCTTTTTCTCCAGGGACCCAAACAGAACATTAGGGTCAATCTAAAAGAAAAAACTATTAATAATTTACGATGAGGTGGATATTATGAATTTATGAAGTTTCATGCTCAACCCTGCTTTATGCATATTTGAACAACAGAAATATTTCTTTACATTGCAGTTAATAAGAATGCTCAACAAAAGAAATGTAGAAGATGATGACATTTAATTTGGAACCAGATTAAAGAAAGAGACACAAACCTAACTTTTAACGCAGATGGAGAACATTTGAAAAAGTATATAAATAATATCTGGAGAAGGGTCATTACTTTGTTGAGTGGGAGTTTGTGCTGCTCTGCAAGAACGCTGACCCAGCACAGGTAATTAGAGTTTGTGCTGTTCAGGTGTCAAAATAAAGCTTTGGTTCACGGGAAGTCTCCTAGTGTGAAGTAACCTGATTTCACCCTCTGTTGCTGCCTGCCCATGCATTTCCCCCCAATTTTGAGTATAGCGACAAATCATAGGTTGAAGAATACACTGGGTAAGACTTGTTTTTAAAGGTCAAATTTATTGAGTGTTTTACAGTGTGTGCTTGTTTGGGAAAAGTGTTGCTGAGTCTGACTGGAGGCTGCACTACAGTTTACTCAGTCACAGTCAGTGCTGTGAAAGAAATGGGAACTTCATTTCATCTCTGCTTCAAAACTTCCTAAAACCTGAATAATAACCACACAACTGCTAGCCTTTAGTGGAAGAAATTAATAATCTCAAATGGCTTCTGCTTCTTTAATTAGATTATTTTTTACCCATATTAAGCTCAAACACTACCTCATTAAAAGCCCACCTAAAACAGAGGTAGAAATGATTAAACTGACAGACCCAGCTCTGGCAGGGAGAGGAGAGAAGCAGCATTCATCCACCCTGCTATTATTATTCACCACATCAAAACACTTTCCCTTTTAGTGCGTGTGTGTGTAAAAATTGGCTTCCTTTTTATAAAATAGGCTTTAAGAATACTTTAGCTGTCATACCTATCAAAATACAGATCTGGTTTACCCAAACATTCAAACATTTTAAATGGCATTAAAAATGATTCATAATGATTCATAACCTATTTTGTTTATTTTCAGCTTTACTACTGACAACAGCTGTCAATTAGCTGAAACAAGTCGATTAATTGATTAATAGGACTGACAGAGAATTAATCTGCAACAATTTTGAGAATCAGTTAATTGTCGTTTATAATACAAAGATTCAAAACATTATCTGGTACCAGCTTCTCCAATATGACATTTTTTTAAATCATTGTAATGTTTAATATTTTTAGATCTTGGTCTGTTAGTCAAACAAAACAAGTAATTTGAAGATGTCCCCTGTGGCTCTGGTAATTGTCATCTTTCATGATTTTTGACATTTCATAATCATTTTAGATAATTAATGCATTTATTGAAAAAGAAAGATCTCTAAATTAAAT
>NW_019474671.1:0-1626 GCF_002814215.2 Seriola lalandi dorsalis | reverse complement strand
CAGAGTGTAACACAACATTGCCACAGAAAGGAATAAGATGTAAAAACTATGCAGAAATTAACATATTATAGTATCTTTCTAATGAAAAATGAAGGGAAAACATTACAAAACTGTAAAAGATGTGTTTCAAACTAAGTGGGGGAGTAAAAAAAGCAATGTCTACAGCGAGTAGGTAAAAAAGACAGAGACAGCATTTGTGCGACGGTCCCTGGCTGTAGGCAGTTTCAAGGGGACCCAAACTGGGCGTTTCTTTGCGGCTACTCCAACGAAAGGTTTTGCTCTTTAGCAAGTTTTTATCAACAGCGGTCATTACATAATGTCCACTGTAGTGTAAACTCACGTATACATATCTAAAGCTGCCGGTCAAAAAGTAGAGAGAAGTAGTTTCCGCCTCCTGTTGAACAGGGCAGTTAGTTAAAGTTCGTGAGTTTAGCTTGCTGTGTGTAGCCTGTGAATAAATAACATCGTTTATTTACTGTTAAACGTCATTTTGCATGGCAAAGCCCTGTTCAGATAGCATAGGGGAAAATATACATCGTTGGCCATGTATATGGGGTAATATATCTTCTGTTGATATCTAAGAATAGTATGTTTGACTAAGTTAATTCCGGTGTAGTTAGCCTGCTAGCTTAGCTAAGTTTTGAGTAACTTTATTTCAGGCTACTTTAAGGGACCATCGTCAAAGTTGTAGGCGTCAGCAGAGGGAGTGTAGCACACGGCCATTCCCTTACTGCGCCACTTTAAGTGAAATGGGAAGCCTTGAAACCTCCATGTTTGTATCTTGAAATTGCGAGCGGAGTTGAGCACCATATTGAATCAAAGTTGCCAACTCCTTGTCAAATGTTTTATAACTTTCATACTTCAAACTTCAGCGGGTATCTGAGCGGACAAATACACCCGGAGTGTAATGGACTTGCTGTAGGCGACTCGTTTCTAGGTTTCCCGGAGCGCTCCAGTTTTGTTTTCGTACAAGTTAAGTTGGTTTCATGCAGCACCGAGTCAGCGAACAATCTCCAACTTTAAAGTGTGAGGTCAGCACTCTGGACCAGACCTGGATGTGATGGACAATCCGTCCTCAGTAATCACCCAAGTCAGCCGGGATGAAGAGGGAAGTAAAGCCGCAGGAGAGAGGGGTAAGTGGCTTTACTTTCGCCCCGCTTTGCTTCTGCACTTATGTCAGAAAAAGTTTTGCAGCTCCGCGGTCACAGCTGAGTCAAAGTTCACGATCCTCAACTCAGAAACCGCACAGTAATCTGCTTACAGTAACAACACATGACAATAGGCACGGCTGTGCAGATATAAACACTACTCTTTTAGAGAAGTGAACTCAAAACTTGTTCGAGCACTAAAACTGTCAGTTTTCTATTCTGCATAGAGTATGGCTGCGGCCCTTTGGCCTGTGATGAAAGTAAAGGAAATGACGTACCAAGACAGCTATAATATTTTTAATAACAGCAAAACAACATCTTACAGTCACCACAGACCCACTTTAAATCCATACATAATATTAGAGTGGTGTCATTTGGTGATAAGAATAAATAAATAAATACATGCAGCACTATAGCAGCATTTCTTATACATGTGTGTGTATATATATATATATATATATATATATATATATATATA
>NW_019474670.1:0-1626 GCF_002814215.2 Seriola lalandi dorsalis | reverse complement strand
TGAGATTCAATCTAGCAGCTCTGGCAGATAGAGAGCACTGATATAAAACGTCGGCTCATGTCTGAAGCACCACTGTGGTTAGTATGATATGTCATGCTTTATGTTTGCAGTGTCTGATGGCGTCTTTCTATCTGATGAAAGAGGTCGATGATGTTTACCATTATGATTAACACAGCCATTCTCATAACCTGCTAATCTAAATGAACTGTTGTATTATCTCCTGTAGGTCACCGGTCTGTCCTGAGGCTATAAACGCATACCTCACAGATATGTAAGCTTATTTTTGCTGTGTCATTTATAGAAGTCAATTGGGGAAAGACAGATATGCTGACTTTTTTAAATTTTAAATGAAGCCCTAACATTTTTAGCATCATATCATATGGTGAAAAATGCTGAATCCTGGCCTGATTTGTTCATCTTCATAAGGACTTGAAGAGAAGGTTTGCTTTCCCACATAGCAATTTGAAGCTCAATTGCAGCAGCAACAAGAGTTGCACAGACTGCAATTGTCATATGTTGGGAAAATTATGTGTTTTTTTTTGTCACAAAAGCTCAACACTGCCCTACCTGGACTGACGAGGGATGCATTGCGGGGAGCGTGCTGGATGGCGGGGTGTCTGCTGTGAAACTGACCCAACTTTCCTGACCTGGAGGAGGAGGCGAGTGGGACAACCACATGCCATCACCGGACACTTGACCTGGAAGAGAAGAAGAATTTAAGGCCTACATTCATATACCATGCAACACAAATATACTGCAAGTGTCAATAGGAAAGGATGAGAGCTAACGATTATTTTCTCAATAAATCAATTAAACATTAAACAACTTCAATAACTTGTATTATTTGTCCAACAGTTCAAAGATTTACTGTCATAGATGACAAAGAAAAACTTAAAAGTTCTCACATTTGAGAAGCTGGAGTCAGCTCATGTTTGGCAATTTTTCTTGAAAAAAATTTGCTTTAAAAAAATATTTAGCAATTATCAATTCATTTTCTACTGATCGCCTAATTGATTAATTATTGCAGCTCTAGAAAAGATTATTTTCACACTATTCTTTTTTGGATTTTCTCCACCACATTTTATGCTGACTAAAGTAGGGCACAGGTCATGTGATGTCCACTTTGTTCCCCTAATGACTAACTGCCATTCTCATCAAACACCATTAACAGTATGTACAACCTGCGAACACAAACACAACCAGCGTGCTTCACTTTGCTCTTCACTCACTCTTTTTTCACTACAATCTAAACTAGTGGCAATTTTTCTGCAACATCTCTCACATTTATTTTTGTTATCATCTCCTGTGGCTCACAAAGACTGAAACCCTGCTTCTGTTTTGCTTTAATCACAGAAATGTGGTGTTAGTATTAAATTTACTCCACTCTCCTTGAAAAGAGGCTATGGTCATTCAACTTGGGGCCTTTTCCTATTGACTTTATCTCAGGGCTGCAACAAACTGTTTTGTTTATCATTGTCAATTAATCTGTTGATTACTTTCTCATTAATTGAATCGTTTGACTTATAAAACATCAGGAAATAGAAAAAAATGTCAGTCTCAGAGTGCAATCTTCAAACATGTTGCTTTGTCTCACCAATAGAAATGAAATCTGAAACACTGGGAAAA
>NW_019474669.1:0-1626 GCF_002814215.2 Seriola lalandi dorsalis | reverse complement strand
CACACACACACACACACACACACACACACACACATATTTTAGAAAGGAGCTGGGTGAAAGGGAGAGACAGAAGGGGACTACAGAAGAAAAAAAAACTGCTTTCCACTGTTTTCTCTTCATATCTGAGTGTGTGCGAATTAAGAAGCAGAGTGAGGAAGAAATATTTCTCTCATCTTTCCTTTCTTTCTTTCCGCCACACTTACAGAGAAGTTCCCCAGTCTATTTCTACCGCTGTCTTTCTTATCTTATTTTCTTCTTTATTTATGCACATAATTATTATGTGGATTTGAGAGTATGGGGGAAGAGAGGATGGAGGGGAGGGGGTTTGGAGTAGAGGCAGCTTGAACCCTGTTGGAAAGCTGCTTTTCAAAAAACTGTTTGAAGTTCCTCATCTAACACATTAGGACAAAGATAAATATGCCCAACTGGCCATCATTCTGAAGATTGAAAACGCTTTGAAAACATCCTCCGGATTTGATTTATATTTGTTCATATGAATAAGGCTATGGGGCTTGGTACTGAATATGTTTCGCTCTTTTGCCAGTGTAACTATACTTTAAAAATGGAATATTAACTTTGGTATTAACTGGCAGATCAGAGTTTGCTTTTTACGCCTCCAATAATGTGAAAACATGGAGCATGTGTTCAAAAAAGGGCACTAAAGTAAACTTAGTGGGAACCGAAAACACAGCACTGATGTTCAAGTGTGTTAGTGAGATTTTTACAAAGCAAAAGTCAACCGTTTATGGGACTTGTTGCTGTCGGTTGTTGGGAAAGTTGGAGGAGGCTGAGAGATACAGCCCATCCCTGAACAGAAAAAGGTCAAGGATCACAAAAGTGTGCAGGCTTCAGCCTCTGAGGACCACGAATACCTGTAAAAAATATTCATGGCAATCCATCCAATAATCGTTGAAATGTTAAAGTCTGGATCACAGTGGTTAATCAACAGACAGAACAGCTGACACTGCCATCCCTACAGCCGTGCCGCAAGCATGACAAAGAAGTGCTTGTAAAAATAGTTTTTACTTATAGAACAGCACAGTGAAAGATAAACATGTACGTGCTCAGCTGATCTGACAAATGATCAGGTGGTTTAATGGCCCTTCTTGAGTAAATCCCACTTCACCTGTTTCCATTACAGTCCACTGTACCTAAAATGAGTGTTTATATTTTGACCAGCACAAAGAATTCTTTCATTCTCTTCTTTTATTCCAAAAAGCTTAGATAATTCAACAGGAAGAAAAACAAACAAATATTACTATATGTTTTGGCCCTCAAATATCGTCTTGTCATACGCTGAGCAGAAATCCACCTTACATATGACTGGTATGATTAAAGGCTGGTTAAGTTAGTCGTTATTTCTTATAACTGGGCCAGTCGGTTATGTAACTGATGCCATGAATTGCATGAATAAGTAAGATGAAGAAGTCACAAAGAAGAGACACCCTAAAGACTTCTTTGGAAATGGGTCCATACTGCCGCAGAGAAGAGACTCAGTTAAGACTTCTTGAAGATAGACCCCTGAGGTTTAGCATAGGAACATATTGTGAGAGTGTATAGTATAATGCGTGTGTGTGTGTGTGTGTGTGTGTGTGTGTGTGTGTGTGTGTGTGTGTGTGGAAGAAA
>NW_019474668.1:0-1626 GCF_002814215.2 Seriola lalandi dorsalis | reverse complement strand
ATTTCCTCAGAACTTTAATTGAGCAATTTCTATCATCTGCATCTGCATGAAAACAATGTGTTTACAAACCATTTATTATGAATGTTGAACCTAAAGTCCTGTGAGAGTCGACATTCTACTCGTTTACTTGTCTTAACATTAGCTTGCTAGGCTAACTCGCGAGTGCTAGGCTAGTTAGCAAACTTTTTTGTGAGTAATATTTTTGCTTTGTTAACTAAATAAATGAATCCATCTTGGCTAAGGTGTTTCATCAATAGAGTGATACCAAGGAGGATTTGTGCCACGTCTAGGACCAGCATCCAGATCTGAAAGACTTCCCTGAAACATTCATCTGCTGAACTGAAGTGGTTGTTGTTGGTGGAATCTGTTTTCAGTCTCAGTGCAGAAATAAGAGGAGTGTGGCTGCGCGTCATCGTTCTCTGTCTCCAGGTTTATTATTTAGAAATGAAAGACACAGTTAGTCGAACCCAAGACGCTCGTTACACCAGGTGTTTTACCTCTACGGACGACTGTAGTGTTTCTTTTCATCGTGTCGTCGTTGTTTGCGCTGTTGTTTGCTTGGATTAGCTCCCTCAGTGTAGCTAGGCGGCTAATCTTGTTTCACGTATCGGAGGCGGAGTAAGTTTGAAAAAACAGGACCTGAAGAGGAAGTACGATGAACATCAACAACAAAACCCCCTGGGGCCGGAAGAAAAGAAAAAAGGGGGGATTTTTTCAATATTCTTTCTTCCCGTTCGCGTGTTACCTGAACATCCTCAGGGTGTGATTGTGCCCGGCAGCTTCTTCCCTGTAAATCCACTGTTTTCTTATTTTGTCTGACAGTGAATCTCACAGAGCGGGAAAAAACGGTCCTCCATCAGCCTGTGGAGAGTGAGATGAGTGCTGAGCAGAGAGGCGGTCCTAACAGCTGGACGGACGTCTGCAGCATCTGGAACCTGATGCAGAAGAAAGTTACAAGACATCTAAGTTACAATAATGAGCAAACACAGTCTATCTCAATTAATAACACACCAATCATTGTGCTGGTCGTGTCCAAGACCCTCTGGTCAGCTGGTCTGGGTCCGGTTGCTTGGTTACACCAGGGTTCAGATGACAGCGTTTACAACAGAACTCGCCAATTTTTATTTTACTGACTTTTCCTAGAAGATAATGTTTACACACACACCTGCACACCCTCACCTGGATACAGCTTGTATTCCCACGGTGTGTTCGCCTCCAATGCAACAGAACACTGGCTACAAACAGAGGAGAGAGAACACGTCATCAGAGCCTCAGGGAGCCTCAGCGCTTTGTGTCCAGTCTGACCCGCCACAACTAATACTAACTAATGTAGTGTGTGAGCTGAGTGGAGCCGCTGGCCTGTAGGTACACACAGTTCTCATGAACATATGGTGATTTACATACAGAGCTCAGAGACACAATACACACACACACACACACACACACACACACACCGTCACTGCAAACACACACTCAGAACTCTGCAGCTCCTACGAGAGAATAATGAATTAAGTGATGAGCAGTACATCCTCTGCAGCAGGTAGATTTTCCTGTATTTAACACACACACACACACACACACACACACACACACACACACACACACACACACACACACACACACACA
>NW_019474667.1:0-2912 GCF_002814215.2 Seriola lalandi dorsalis | reverse complement strand
CACACACACACACACACACACACATACCCACCTAATGTTAGTTAGAATGAGTTTAAGTCTTTTTCAGTTAGTACATAAAATAACAGTGCTAAGGTTTTAAGATTTTTGTGACTGACGGACAGTTTAGGGAACTTGCATTCAATGTAGGACATGAGAAAAAAAACAACATAAAAATCTAAATCAAGACCAAAACACTTTATTATTTATTATAACTAAATTATTTATTATACATTCAGTTCTCTTGTCCCCTCAGATATGACGTAGCAGGGGATGGCCCATTTCTTTTTTTTGCTATGTCGCAGTTCTTGGATGGCAAAGGGCCAGCCATGCATGTAATATTGTCAGTTATATTCTCAAATATGGTTGATTTATGAAGTAACTTTAGCTCCCTCCATTTAGCTACCAAGCATCTTCTGATTTTCGATTTCAGCTTACCCCATGGGTTGTGAATGTATTTCTGTTGGTATTAACTGACACAGAAGCTATTGAATTAATAAGCTAACTTTGATTGGAAAACTAATTTTTCTAATATCTTAACACATCTGTGCACCATTCCTCGCCAGAATATCAGATGAATGCATCACTAGTGTTAAGGGGAGCACCTACAGTATATTCACAACCTCTTACCTCAGAACCCAGGTTGTAAACAGAACTTACATTTTTCTTTAATACAGAATGAGATGAAATGAACCCTATGAATCGCCTCTACTGGTCCAGATTCCCAAATAATGTGAGTTTTGTGATGATGTCGGGGATGCTTACATGTTTTGGTGCGTACTTTAGCAGCAGCCTGTTAATTACCTTTCAGATATATATGCCAGATCTGTGGCCATAACAGTGTGTATAACATTTAATGCTCATCTAGGATCAATAAGTGATCAAATGCACATACATATACATATCACACAGATATCCTGTGAGCATATGTATTTGATCATGTCTGCACACAGCGCACTCACTGCACGCTTAATAAGCCTTAACAGTGTCTGATTGGGCTTATGAGGTACAATATTACTCAAACCTTTATCACATATAAATCACTATGATAAAGTTAGAAACAACCCTGTCACAGATAAAACAGTCAAGCCTGCCCTTAACACTACCCTCTCTGAGAACAATTATTGTTAAAGTTGTATAAAAGCTCGAGCAATGAAGGTAATATGCGGCCCTGTAGTGCCCCAGTCTGTCTGCAATGTACAAACACAACACACTCACTCACTCACTCATGCCCTTGCCCACAACTACACAGTCTTTTCGTGTTGTTGCCAGGCAGGCCAGAATTTATACTGAGGCTGTGGTCTTTGGCTATAGCTGGAGTCATTTGGGTTAAGTGCCTTTCCTCCAGGGAAGAGCAGTATTATTGAGTAGCCACTGGCACTTCACACACAAATGCACACACAAACACACTCTCACACACAGAGAGAAAATAACGCTGGAATGCACACCGCAAAAGTTCGGAGTTGTTACCTTCCCTTCTTGCACATATACACACATACACATTGACAGTGCCAGAGCAGGGGAGCAACAGTAACGGCTTTGTACAAAAGACCCGTTGAATGTCCCAGCATGCTCTCTGGCTCTGATGAGAAACCACCAGAGATGCCTTTTGATTGAGCTTCTAAAAGCTCTCATCCTCTTTCATGTGTGTGTATGTGTGTATCCTGTAAGCAAGAGCCTGCCTGCCTATCTATCTATCTATCTATCTATCTATCTATCTATCTATCTATCTATCTATCTATCTATCTATCTATCTATCTATCAGTCATAGCCAATCTATTCTGAGGAATAACGACAGTGTTTGCTTGTTGTGTAGTTCTGTGTGTCCAGTTGCCAGGAGGAATTGGAGTTACGATGACAGTGATTGGTCGCCCCCTCTGATCTATGAATACATGACATATGGTAGAGACTGCCTGAGGGAAGAGTACTTCATGAACCGTATTTGTAAAGGTTTCTCATTATCCAGAATAAAGGCAGGGCAATGCCACTAAAAGGTTACAATGTATGGTTGTTTGTAATGTATAGCATTTTCACTGTCTTCTTTTACCTACTATTTAGTGAAGTACATAAACGTCAACGATGCTGTAGATTTCCTTTATATTGCACAGTGAAAACTGCCCCTCTAGATCTTGTACACTAGTGCTACAGTAGGGCTCTGTCAGGGCCACATAAAGGCCTTATGTCAGACTTTTCTTAGTGCATCACACATCACCTCCAGCCTTGTTGATCCGGTGTACATCCATCAAACCTGTGTCTGTAATATTGGATTAGATTTGGGGCAATTTTGATACATGTGTGTGTGTACATGTGTTTTGAGTGTTGGTTATCATTTGCTTGTGTGCATATTGTACTTGTATATTGTGCTTGTACTATACATATGCATTTGCACACTAAATGACAGACTGTTGGCCCCAGAGCCTGATCTTTTTTTTACCGACCGTGAAACATGCTGCTCTTCCACCCGGGCAATGTGAATTATTTACCGAGTCAATCACCAGGTCATGTGCTCTCAATCCCCTTGTAAATTTGTGCTCTGCAGCCTGGTTGGCAAAGAAGGCAATTCTGCCCCGCTGACACTAATGTCTCTGTTGTTATGGATCGACACTTTGCAACTTGATATTGCCTTGGTCTCTCAGCCACTGGTTTGCCATACTCTGTAGCTGCTGATGAGACAGACATAGTGATAAAAATACAGTACACACAACATGGCTGAGTCTATGTCCATTTGCTGATAAAGTGTGATGTTGCAGAATAATGAGAATAGGCATCTTATTGGCTGATCCTAGCACATATTCTTTTTTCCTAATGGCTGAATTGACTAAAGTGCAATTCCAGGGTAAAGAACAGAAGCCCTCCTTTTATAGAAATGTCTTGCATGTATTGCAAGATTACTGTAATGCCAGGGGGGTCACAAT
>NW_019474666.1:0-1627 GCF_002814215.2 Seriola lalandi dorsalis | reverse complement strand
AGACAATATGTAAATGAATAACATTTTAACCACATTGCCTCCAGCTTTGTTTTGTACCCAGAGAAGTTGAGTTAGTTAAGAAGGCTGATAACACTCATGTCTGTACATTGAGTACAGAGCTGTAGACAGGAGGTGACATAAGCAGCACCTCTAAAACTCACTTAGTTGTATCTTGTTTGGTTAATTCACACACAAATGTAAAAATGACAAGTTGTGGTTTTACAGGGAGTCACAAACAACAGCTCTGTCCTTCCTGCCAGTCTTTATGCCAAACTAAGATAATCACTTCCTGGTTGCAGCTCTGCACTTGACACATAGACATGAGCTTTATCAGTGTTCTCATCCAACTCTCAGAAAGAAATAAATAAAATGGACTTATTTCCCAAAACTACACCTTCAAACTATGTTCTAAGAACTCCAGTACATCTCTGCTAGTGAATCGAATTGAATTAATTAATACCAAGTCTTTCTGCTGCATTTGATTATCTGGATCACACCAGCATATTACTGGTTTTGCAGTGGTGCAGTCCTCAATTCACAGCAAGGAAAGCGCATTCCTTACCACTGTGTTCAGTAGTAATACTTTCTAGTTGCATATAATAACACCAGAAGCTGTAAGTGTTTTGTGAGTGGGTGTTGCAGTGACCTTGCGGACCACAGGGCTGCCATCATTGATGAGCTGGGCCAGCATCATGGCCACATTATGGTCAATGGTGGTTGAGTGGTCCGTCCTCTCAGCAGAATTTCCCACAAAAGTCCCCAGAGCGAAGACAGCTGCACACCTCACCTGCAGCGACACAGACAGTAACGCTTTCATCTTACACTCCTCTTACTTCAATACAGCTGTTAAACACAAAACATGAGGTTAAAACTTCCTGAGACGGCGGGATATCTTTTTCACTCCAATCTCCCTTCATCTCCCTTCAGCACAATCTTTTTCAATTGTCAGAAATCAGTTTGTAGCCATCTAGCATGAAAGCCTAATATTTGCTTGCCAGACTGATTCAGTGGATGACAATTTTAGAGATAATTATGGTTCAATTTTCTCTCAGAGTATCAGTATGAAATGCAGGGGGAGATTATCGGTGCTATGTGTCCTGGTGAGCTGCTTTTTGTCTTCATTGGATGTTTAATCCATATTTGCCATCGCACAGACGAAGTTTTCCATGAGGCATTGGATTCACAAAAGGAACCAAATTACAGCACGAGAATGAATATTTAGTTGTGTTGTTTGTTGTGGCGACAGAAAAACATTTTGTAGACATCAGGATGCATCATCACAACCACCTTTTAATCTTGTGATGCAGCTTTAGTGCAGCAGAGAGCTGCTTTGATATAGTTTGCTCTGCTCTAATTAAAATGATCAGCTGAAACATTTCAGATGAACATGTTGTAATTTTCTCCCTAAAACCTGGAATAAAAGAAAGTTATAAAAGTACTGTGACTTGAGAGCTAATTAGAAAACAAGAATGCAACACTGGAGAGCATCCTAATCTGCCATCACTCAGACACTTTACACTGTATATGCACTGGAATATAACACAGTGAGAATACCATGAGCACCTGTTCTAATACAGTTCAATACAGCAGCCCTTCATGTACACTCAGCCCTGCACGCAACAGACTT
>NW_019474665.1:0-1627 GCF_002814215.2 Seriola lalandi dorsalis | reverse complement strand
ATCGCCACTTCTCAGTGAAGATGAATCATCTCAAATGAGAACAGTTGGTCTGATCTCAGTCGCGCTGTCTATTACGCCCCATTGTTTGCCATTATCCCCACTTGTCTGCCATTCAAATTTCCTTGAAGGGAACGTAGAAAAGAATGTTCACAGCATCAGTGATGTGTGATTCCTCCCGAAAGCTCTGCGGGGTACAGTTGTTTCCCCTGAATACAAAAGACAGCGGCATCACAAGCAGGCTGCGGCATACCTCTAGCTGACGAAAGCTGTCAGCGACATCACTCACGCCGTGCTTTCACCCTCCCAAACCCGCCACCACCTTTCCAAACTATCCCACTGGAATAGAAAATAGTACAGGCCCATGTCTTTTGGAGAGGCTGGATGTGAAATATTGCATACAAAATTTGGAGGCACTGAAGGCTGTTGACACAGAACTGCTGTGAGTTCAAGCCGTGTGAAGTCACGGAGCCTCAGACTACCTTTCAGTCGTAAAATACGCTACGTTAAAGACAGCTGTACAACTGAACTGATCATTTAAAGTTGAGGAGGAGGAAATAAGTCTGGCAAAGCTACACGTCGGAATGTGTCTGTTCGAGTTGAGACCCAGAAGCATTTATTGGTGCATGCTTGAGGAATAAGACATTTATGCTAATAGCATTACCTCATCAAAAACGGCAATACCCTGAAAAGACATCACCACCAGCAGAAAACACTCAGAGAGAGATTGAGTCAGGGCACGGCCGAGACTTGGCTTGGCCCTTTTGTGCTAGCTCAGAGAATGAGAAAGCAGCATCCATTTTTGCCTTAATGAAGTTAGTGACCCTCTGAAAGGTGACACATTTACCGCCTGGGGGATTTATACACTCCTGCTCCAAGGCTCCAGTTCAATATGGAGAGGACAGATTTGACTCCACGTGGGCACTCCAAATATATCCTCACAATTTATATCAGGCGTTTCACTTTCAGACACTGCTCTCATAATTAAAGTTGACGCTATGCTATTCAATCTGCGGTAGCACAGAAATAAAAAAAAACAAAAAACAAAAAAACAAGTGAGTGCACTGGGCCGTTATGCACCAATCTAGATAGTTTTGGGGGGGCCGGACTGGTATCGCTAATGTAGAGTTATAAGAATATTCATTTTCATTTTGCCATACAACAATAAACAAGGTGGCGAGAAGATCTGCCAATGTCTGTGGAATAGAATTACACAGAGCATGCAGAACTTGTGTGCATGAAGGAAATAGTCGTCCCAGTGCACTAGGGTCTAAGACCACTTAATTATTTATAGCATTCTTACTTATGCAAATATGCTAAATAATTTCTACATGACAGCTTGAAGCTGAGGCCTAGAGGAGCGATGTGATGTTTGAATGAGGACCCCTCTTTCCTTTGTATGGCCTAGGAAACATAACACCGCGGGCTCCTGGTTGCCTTGGTGCATACTGTTTTACATTCTAATTATCTGGCTTGACAGCCTTTATTGCTGAGGCTCAATGCTGAGGCCTCATCCCAGACTCGTTCCACATGTGATGTCAGTGGCGGGATAATGAGATAAGATAGTTTGAGTGTTTAGCCTTGCCCAGTCGCCTCCTCATTCAGTTTTCTTTTCCTTTTTTTTTTTCTT
>NW_019474664.1:0-1627 GCF_002814215.2 Seriola lalandi dorsalis | reverse complement strand
CATTGTCACTGTATAATATATTCACTGCCAAAGAAAATTACATATTTCAACTTAAACCACAGAGCAGAGCATAACTACAATACACCACTACAGCAGTCTCCACACAGAAGCTGGCAACATCTTCCTATTTAGTAGGTTTCCTATTTGTGGGTTGTGGATACAACCTCTGGGTGGCAAAACCACATATTAAAGCAGCAGCATCCAGAGTGTAACTCCACAACAGGGAAGCAACTGAAGTGTTTTAATATTTCATATTCAAAATAAATGTATCACATCTATAGATTTCTGATTGACTTCCAAATTCAAAGCAGCATTCTTTTGTCTAGTAGGTGGTAGATTAAGTGATGGAATAACAACTTGGGGTTTTTAAGAAGTCTTCAAGAAGGGGTTTCCTAATTCACATGTATTACCCATTATTTAGAAGCAATGAGGTTTAGTGGTGCAAAGTCCTAAAAATAGTTTGGAAGGAATCTAACAGAAGAAAGGGCCTAGTTGGACCATATGCCAAACCAACAAGTCTCAGAGGCACCTCCCCAAATCATCTTGAGGCAATGCATCAATCAGAACCTCCACATCAGTGGCAAATGCACTCAGCGGCCATAAAACTCCCAGATCAAGCAGCGAGCTGAGCCAAAACCAGAAAGGCTCTCCTCAGTAAACCCAAGCCCTTATCTTTGTCTCGTAAAAAATAAAGAGTGCCTGAGAGTGTTATGATCCACTGTAACGGTTATCCAGCCAGTTCCTCTCTGTCTTTGCTGATCACACCTCATCCTCAACATCTGGAGCAGTTTACCAAGATGTCAAGAAAAAAATAAATTTGTGCCCGTAATTTTGCAACATTACATCAATGTTAGCTGTTAGGTCTTTCATTAAAGCCTCAGTTCAGTCCTGCCAATGTCTGTTATTACTACAACTAGTTACAAATACATGAACAAAACTACTAAAACAGCCAGACAATAAATTCTCCTACCAAAGGTTTTAACCATCTCCTCATTACAGGGGGAAGCTCGAGGGCAGTAATGCCCTAAACCAAATGCTCAGAATCACATACCAGCTTTAGTCCACCACATCTGAGCTGAAAACAAATGAAAAAATGACAACACCTGATGAAGAAAATTAGAAAGATTTGTGCTGAATGTGAAGAGTCTGGTGTGAAGCTGGTAAAACTGGTCGCTGCTAACTCCTTCCATGGAATTTCCATGGGGCAAATGAGATAGTAGATGGATACCTTATGAGTTCTATTAATAACTCCAGTTTCCATACAGGTTCTGTATATAGAATGACAGATTTAAAAACCATTGTTTTATCCTGTACAGTTATTGACATTTTTAGATGCCTTTTTAATTTAGAGTGAGCTCAGATCAAACCATTCATTCACATCAAGTAACTCCAGAGTGGACACACTGAGTGTGTCTTTGCACAAGAAGAAATAGGTTTAAGTTGACTACTACAAAACCCTTTCATCCTCATGACAAATCTCCTGTTACATACATTGGGCTCTTAAGCATAGACCAGGGCTTAGTCTAATTTCACTTGGAGATGTACAAACTAATTAACATTAACTGTACTCATACAAGAACTAGCCTACATGAAAACTTTGAACTTAAACTGAACAGAAAATATAAAA
>NW_019474663.1:0-1627 GCF_002814215.2 Seriola lalandi dorsalis | reverse complement strand
TCTCAGAGCCAGTGCAGGTGTAATGTAGCACAGGAGATAAGAGCACAGAGGTGCAGGCACACAAGCTGACAGTGAAATATCATCATAGCTTCCCTTGTCAGTCCAAACGACAAGCCTCTGCAGTAGGCACAGGCTGCAGTGACAGCAGCATTTTAACACAGCAAACCTGTTTCTACATTATATTTCTTTTGCATTAAAAGATACATTCCAGCACAGCATGATGAACACTATCTTACAGTTCAGGGTTTCATCTCGCCCTCTCAAACCCGGTCACCTAAATGTATCGCTGCGAAGACCTTTTAATACTGTTGTGACATTACAAACTGAAGTTTCAGACAAAACTTTGTGTTGAAACAAACTGTTTTTTTTGTGCTTGTAATTGTATCAGCTGAGATTAATTAAAATATTAAGCATTTTTCAAATCGCCTCGGCTCCAGATTGTGCACTGACATTAATTTTCATCTCAACTATAATTTAAATTGCAACTTCTATGAAATATGTCAGTGATAACAACTCATCTATTCGCAAAACAATTCTGAAGTTTGTGAATGTATAGATAGAGGGTAAAAGCCCATTTATTTTGTATCAACAATCACATATTTGCCTGCTGTTGTCTAGAGAGCATCAAAAATCTAAAATAGTTCATTGCTTGAGGTTGTGAATTACAAATGACACTGCTCAAATAAGATATTTGTATTAGCTTGACTGTTGCGATGAAATTACATGTGAATCCTGCAAAACTATGGCTGCATCACACCTTTGATACAATGACGTGACTGCTGCTGGAGTGGAAATACTTACTTTAAATACTTACTGAAATGTGAATCACTGGCCAACATGAAGAAAAAAAAAACACTTTAACAGAACGACAGATCAGATGATTGTTTCTGTGTAAGATGTAAATAGGAATCTACACATCAGCTCATTTTCATAGATATGCAACAGACGTCACAGATGTATGCTGCTGTTCCTGGAAAACAAATCGCCATGTTGCCTACAGATTGTGAGATTGATATCTGCAGACAAACCTGCTTTGTTCATAAACTAAACCATGCACTACAGGTTCACAGCATCCAGCCTGTAGACCATGGAAATAATTAGTAAAACAAGCCATGTCGCATTTCTTTTTAGACTACACAAGAATAAGCAGAACACAGTTTTGTGGTACCACACTCTAATCAGACAATCTGTAATGATTTATAGATTGTAATCTAGATATAAACAATTAGCAAGATTAAATTTTTGTGAAAAATCTCTTTTGCTGGTGCTTATCTCCTATTTGGTAGTAATGCAGATAAAACTATAATCCATTAATAAACATTTATGGGTTTTTTAGTTTCTAATAAGCGTGTGCAGCTTAAACAGGACGTTCTGCGCATGAAAAGTAAGAAGGTAAACTCTGTGCAAAGACAGCAGCATGCTAACCAGTGCTCTTACTCTGCTCGCAAAGTCACTGAAGCCTTTACACCACAGAGAAACAGAAGTGCTTGGATGGCACTAATTTCACTAAGTCCCGACTGATGGGTTTGCCCCTAATGCTGCTGAAGGGCAGCCAGCGCATGGGAGTAAGGATATGAACAGTTGGCATAGGAAAGAGCTACGCGGCGAGCAGTATCCGGGGGGGGGG
>NW_019474662.1:0-2042 GCF_002814215.2 Seriola lalandi dorsalis | reverse complement strand
CCAATTCAAACAAACACTTGGCAGTACACAGCACTGCGGCAATTACGCAAAAAAGTAAAAGATTCAGTTTAATCTGGTGAATGGGCTGAGTGTGCGAGTGTGTGGCCTAGTCTGAAGGGCTCGTCTGACATGGGACACAGATGGGAAGATGATAGAGAAAAGGGAAACGGGAGAAGATAAAGGACGGACTTTGTGTCTGTTGATGTGTTGAGAGAATACGAATATTTATCCACCCTTTTTTTTTTTTTGTACCTGAAAGATGCTCTGTTTGACACAGCAGGAGCCCCAAACTGATATCTGAAGTGGGATTTGTACCAGGACTCACAGTCAACACAAAGTACCGCTGTGTGTCTGCCAGGTTTCTGACTGTGTGTGTAATGTCCAGCTTGCAGTATCAGATTTGGACAACATGCAGGAAATTAAGCCCAATTACAGGTCTAAGATTGGCACTATCTAAAGTCCAAAGTAATTCATTCAAATCATGTGTTTAGAGATCGAGCTATATGCAAATCAAATGCATGTGGTCGAGTGACTTTATGTTTGTGCGGATAGAAAATAAAATGGCAGCAGAACGTGTTCATATTGGCCTGACAAAGACCTTTTTACTACAGGAAAATTAATGAGCTACTACAGAGCATATGATTCAAAACAGAATAGAAAAGCTACAGTAAAATCTCCACTGGTGGCTTATAAATGCCGCTATATACGTAAAACAGCTTCAGGTTGAGATATTTAGTTTCCAGGTTCCAGCGTGCCGCGGAGCCGCTGCCAGCGGCGTTAATAATGAATCGGCTCGAGTTTGTTAGTCAACTGGGCACTGAGCTGAGAGGGCTGGCACAGGGGGCTGGAAATGTGACTGAGGAGGTCACAGGTTCAGATCTCAGGTTAATGAGGAACTTGTATGATGGAGAACACACACACACACACACAGTTATTCAGCCAGCAGAAGGTGTTTCTTTGCCAGTGTGTGTGTATGTGTGTGTATGTGTGTTTTTAAGTTTACAAATGACACACTGGCAAGTTTTCTTGTGGGCCTTCAGGCAAAGGGTGAATTTAACTTTTCCTCCTTTAAAACCAAATCATTTTTAGAACAATTTTACCCAGCAAACAAAAACAACTTATACAGCTAAGATTGATTTTAAATTATATTATACCATCACAAACTACAGACACACATTACAATATGTTCCAGTGCTGATCCATTTTTCTCCACCAGAATGCACCAGAGAAATGAATCCCCTACAGTCATCATAATCACTTTAAAGTCTCCAATTTATGTTCGAAAGTGTAGCCTAATGGCTGTAAAATGATACTGTTACTGAGAAAAATTGTTTTATTATAAGTGTTGATGCATGAGTTCACACCACACTCCTATGATTTCTGCTAAATAGGCAGAAACAACTCACGAAGTCAGCAAAACAGCAAGAGGGCTGCTCTTTCCTTTCTTTCATAGGTTTCATAGGCTTACCAATACAGTATAACTCATAGGACGAATATGCACCTACACTATATGTAACACACATGTATATACAGTCTTATGTGTGTACAGTCAATTAGTCAGTTATTTGTGAATGGGAAGTTATTGTTATTTATTTGCACTATTAATGTCACTCTCTCATGTTATTGTCATTCTCATTATAATATTACAGGTTATTGTTTTGCACAATTGTTGATGTTTTTTTTCATGTCATTATCATTGTTTTTTTAATGTCTTAATGTGTACATGTTGTCCTGCCCTGGTTGTGTATATCTGGTGTGTTTTTATGTGCCTTTTAAATTGAATTGAATTGAAAGGTGAGTAATAATAATAATGATAATAATAATAATACATTTTATTTGTGTTGCTCTATTCATATACAAAATGCAGCTCAAGGTGCTCGACAAAATAAATAAAACACAGTTCATTCATTAGGCATACCACTTATCCTTTTAGGGTCACGGGAAGCTAACACTGGGCGAGGCCGCGGTACACACTGGACAAGTGGCCAGTCAGGGCTGACATATAAAGTCAAACCACCATTCACGCAATTGGGGCTGGAAAT
>NW_019474661.1:0-1627 GCF_002814215.2 Seriola lalandi dorsalis | reverse complement strand
ATTTTGCACACTGATTATTTTGGCATGTAGTGGAAAACAGAAAAAAACTTTACAAATGTATAAGTCCAAGACTTCACAGCATTACTTTTGCTGTTGCTCTCTGATTTGACTAGTAATAAAGTAATAAAGCCTCTTACTTTTCAGACATGGTCATTGTAACCTTTTGCAAATTGTTTGTTCTTTTTCTTTTTCTTGTTTTCAGCTTTTTGAATACCATTTTTATACATACAGTAAAGACAATGTAGTCTGTTACATAAAGCATATTGAAAACACAGTTTAAGCAAAAAATTATAAGGATTAAAAAATTCACAGAAGTATATGTGCAGTGAAACTAAGACTATCAAGTCAAGAGACCTGGATGTCAACTGGAAAACGGTGAGTGTTAACTTACTAATTGTAGGAGATCAGAGGTGTGACTACAATTACCCAGTGAGGAAACAGGACTGAGAAGCCCACACTTCAGTAGATGCCTTATGATAGGGAAATTGGTGCCACCAGTGTGTTGCTCATGCTAAACTGTGCCACCATCTGCTTCGAGACCTGGGACCAGCCCAAACCACAAGACAGTGGCTGAAACACACAACTCAAGATGGAAGCCGGTCCGCAAACACAAGCCACAAAGCTCTTCTGAGTCTGAAGGATATAGGACCGAAATATGGAACCGCTTTAGGTGTGACATGATGACACAAACATTTGAGTTTTTTGGGATGATGCCAGTGAGCCTTTGGCCAAGCAGGATATTGCCCGTATGCCCGTTGTACTAAGACTTTGTGAGAAACCGCATTTGATATTTCAAAGACAGTCAAAGTAAGAAGCTGGCGGCAAGTTAATAACAATATAGGATGGCAAAGGAGCAAACTGCTCCATTTATGTTCATGTCCACATGCTAGTATGGAGGAGATCACTCGGCTGGTCCCAAAGGTATAAGATGTTCTCAGTTGTAGTTTCATGGACAAATAACAAAGATCCAACATCAGATAAAGGCATTTGGCTCTTCGGAACAGAGTGGGAAGCCCAGTGCAGCACGAGAGGCTGTCCTTCACTAGCAGAACCATTCTCCACACTTGGCACTGACATAAAAGCAGCTTCTACTCCACTGAAGTACTCATACATACATACACACATACATAGACACAAAGACAGACGTGCACACACACACATACATGCAGCCCCGCACAAACAGACACACACACACACGCACACAATGCAGGAAGTATGCCTGTCACGGACATGCAGGGAAGGGAGGCAGCAAAAACAACTTTCTGTCGACAGGAATAAGAAAAACAACAGTTGAAAGAGGGTCTGCATGAGAGAGAGAGCGCGAGACAGAGGCATTCGCTCCGTCAGAACTCATCAGTCTGCAAAGGGAAAATATGTAAGGGAGATGCAACCATATGAGCGCTGTCACTGTCCTCCTGAACACAAGACAGTGGGGACAGGCTGGTGGAGAGTGAACTGAGAGCCAGGGAACTCTTCAGTAAAACCCTTCCACATCAACACAGACATTGGCAGGTTCGTGAGGTTTAAGGATGTCTGGGATACAGGTATACAGAACAGTCTGCGGAATAGACAGAGGTGTAAACACAAGTCTAAAACAAACTTTCTTTAGCAAATGAGCAGGCACTAT
>NW_019474660.1:0-4130 GCF_002814215.2 Seriola lalandi dorsalis | reverse complement strand
TGTGTTCATGTTGTGTTCACGTTGTGTTCACGTTGTGTTCATGGTGGATTTGATGGTTGATATTAAATGTCTCTCTGGATCGTGTCACTCAGCATCAGAAACGTCACTTTTTAAATTATAAACAGAATATAGTTGATGGTGAGACGGTCCAACACTTCCTGTCATTATAACCGGCTCAACACCAGGGAAGAAACCGTGCTTCAGAAACCTCCGTTGTCACGTATATATTATTTAAATGTTACTACAACACTGTGTATTATGCTCCAGCTGTTTCGCTGCTGCAGGAGAGGACGAGGCCTCAGACCCAGGGAGCAGACCTCAGGTCAGTTAGTGACGAGCAGCCTGAGTTTCTACTTTTGACACTTTCAGTACGTTTTACTGATGATGCTTCTTTACTATAGATTTTAAATGCATGAGCTCGTCTTCCACCACTGATATGGATCATAAATAAAGCGGCAACACAAATTCTATATATAAAACATTATTTCGACTCTGTCGCTGATTTAAAATCAACTGACACACAAACACAAAACTCTTGTTCTTTTTTTTTATTTTAGAAACATGCACTTTTTTATCTTTCACCTTTTATTTTGCTTCATGTCGTTTCCAGCTTGTTTTTCATTAACATTTTCTTTTTTAAAAACACATTAGACTTGAAATGAACCAGATCCAGAGGAAAAGATAGAAGAGGAAACAAGGACAACGTAGAGTCCAGTCGAGGAGTAAAGGAAAGTGACAGAAAGAGAGGAAGGGAGACGCTCAGCAGTTTCCTGTCTCCTCTGTCTGCAGCATCATCCATGATATTAAATGACACTTTGACAGATGTGATCCACTCTCCAGTGACGCAGCCGTCACACTGAACCCGTCCAGATGTTTCATGTGTTTTTTTGTGGCTCAAACTGAACAGGATTCACTCTTTATAGAAACAGAAGAAACTCGAATCTTTAAGGATTTGGTTTTTCTGCTTGTGTTTGTCGACGGCTGCAGTTACAGAGAAACCTGAAGGTCAGTGCGTCACGTTGGAGCTGATGAAGGCGATAAGTTTGTCAGTTGCTCCAGACAAAAATATCTCGACAACTGTTGGATGGATTGTTAGAAAATTCACGGTTTCAAGAGGAATGATGAATTTTTATGGATTTGAGTGAAATGTCTGAACAACTATTGGATTAATTGAGATTTGTCTCAGACCTTCATGTTCCTTCAGGATTAACTGAACGTTAATGATAATCCTGCGTCGCTGCTGCTGCTACACGTCTCTCACTGCGGCAGTGAAATACTTTAATGTCCCCTGTGACGGTTCTTCACATTTACAAGAGACTCAAACCTTTTAGCTTAGCTTAGCACAAAGACTGTAAACAGAGGGAAACAGTTAGCCTGGTTCTGTCTGAAGGAAACAGAAACCATCTCCCTCTGTTCCCAGCAAGATCAGAAGCCGAGAAACTCACAAATGATTTTTTATCTCGTTATCTCAAGAAAACAGAGCTTGTCATCCCGAGATAACGAGACGTTATCAGGGGAATGACACTAATACACTTAATCGTAGTAACACTCCTCCTTAGCAACAACCCTTAGTAACTCGTTAGCTGATGAGGTCTGATCTGATAATGATCTTGTATGAAAAGACACCGTGTGATTTCTGCCCTTGATTGAAATATTCTCTGATGATCAATGTGTCGTCATGACATTTTCACTTTATTGCACTAGACGTTTCCATCTGCATCTGATCTCTGACTAACAAATTAATTATCATGAGAAAACAAGCTTTGAAATCTCGAGATAACGATGTAATTATCTCGTTAACTCGGGATAACAACAGACCGGTGATAATGTTTTGTTACCTCGGGATAATGAGCTTTGTTTTCTCGACATAACGGGATAAAAAATCATTTGTGAGTACGGCCTTTCTTCTTCTCTGACTACGTCCCAGAGTAACAAAGAAAATAATAATATTTCCCAAAAATGTTGAACTTTCACTTTTAATATCTTTTCTTTCTACTTCTTCTTCCACAGAAGGCTCCACAGTTTGTCGTGATATGTTTTTATTGAGTTTCTTTCACTGCAGCGTGCGGCTTCACTTCACTTCTCTAAATCTGACCTTTGCTTTTGGTTACATGTTTTTTTTCTTTCATTCTTCACATCCATGTTTTTAGAAACTCGTCTGTGAACGAACCTCCAGCCTGAAACAGACCAACAAACCACAGCCTGTCATGGAAGATCTAAAGTTTTATCATTTACAGAGCGAACTTTAATCATTCAGAAGCATCTGAAACACGTGATTTATCCTCCTCCATGTTTGTTTGAGCGGATGCAGAGATTAATGACAGTGAGCGGTCAGAGAGCGACAGAAGATTCAGGTCAGAACCGAACACGTGAAACTTCACATGGTTTCATGTGTTCCTGATGATCTGAGTCTGAGCAGCTTTAATCTCCAGCTGATGACATCACAGATGATGCAGCTCCTTCTTCCTCCGTATCGAAGCGTAGGACGAATGCTCCACGTAGCTGTAATTTATTACACCTCCGTCATCTTCATAATCTATATCGTCCTCCTCGATATCATCGATATCATCCAGATCATCATCATCATCGTCCAGACACCGGCTGTCCCCGTCTGACCCCTCCTCCTCGTCCTCCTCCGGCTCGTTCTCACAGCTCATCCTCATCTTCCTGCGGTTGTTGTTCCTCACCGACGCCTCCAGAGCTTTCTGTTTCCGGTAGAAGTGGGAAAACTTATTGAAGATGATGGTGATGGGCAGCGCCACCACCAGAGTGCCGCCTAAAATGCAGCCGCTGGCCGCCAGCTTCCCGGCCACCGTGACGGGCACCACGTCCCCGTAACCGACCGTGGTCATGCTCACCGTCCCCCACCACCAGCAGGCCGGGATGGTGTCCAGACCCACGTCCTGGAGGAAGACGCACAGAGGCGCTTTACTTTTATGTTTTTTATGCATCAACAAAAACATTTCAACCAAATTAAAAAGGTCATGTGACATTTCTGTGACAAACTTTGAACAACACAAGATCAAAAATCCAATGATGTGAAAGAAAAATGAGAAAACGAGTAGAACAAGAAAACAAAACCTCTCTGGCTGAAATAAGAATCAAAGAATTAAAAAACTAATTCAGATAAAACATTAATATCAACCCCAGAGTGTAAAAACACAGAGTCTCTGATGGTTTCACCTCTTCATATTCAGCGGTGTAAGCGATCCCAGAGAAGACGGACACGCCCACAGCCAGGTACAGCAGCAGGATGCCGACCTCACGGTAACTGTGCTGCAGAGACAAGATGGAGGAAGCTTGTTAGAAACGCTAAGAGTCTCCAGAGTCGGGAACATTCAGAGCTGCTCAGGTGAACGTACCACCGTCAGGTCCTTGTTGTAATTACAACAGGAAAGAAAGAACATGAAACGCTGCAGATGAATCTGTCATGAGATAAAGAGCAAATATCTGTGACCTCAGTTGGTTTGTAGGAAAAACATGTTGGGAATCACTTTGTTTGGAGAAGAGAAGAGACAGTATTTCAGATTGTGCCATTCGATTAGAGCTAATGGTCATCTGTTTATTCTGTGATGCCTCAGCACTGATAAAATATTGTTAGTGTCACAGCAACGAAAAAATCCACCATTAGAGAAACTGAAGAGTTCAAACATTAAAGTAAATCATGATCTCAGGAGCCGGTTCCTTAAAAACAGTCAAATACATTTACTGAAACCCGAGTCCAGAGTCCGAGTCCTGTGGTTTAAACTAATGTCTTGTGTTGAGGGTTTTTACATCAGATGAGAGACAAGCCGTCAGTGTTTCCCTCCTCACGCTGACCTGAACCCGTCAACAAGTGACAGTGCGTTCATAATGGCGTCCGTGTCATGTTGTACTGCTACAGGATACTGTGTATGTCATGTGACAGCAGGCAGGTGTAATGAAACCATGTAGATCAGTGACGTGTCGCTGGTTTGATCCCTGCTCGTCCAGGTTAAAGTGAAACATGACGTCAAATGTAAACGTGTAATTAAACAAAATATCACTCTTACAGATGGATGACTTCACGTGTCACCGTCACCGCTGTCGTTTAAACTCCTGAGGAACTTTAAAGCGTCTTTCAGTCCAAATCAAAGCTGCACATTGAAGCT
>NW_019474659.1:0-1628 GCF_002814215.2 Seriola lalandi dorsalis | reverse complement strand
ACACACACACACACACACACACACACACACACACACACACACACAGACTTTTTAATGACATCCTCTTTCACCTGAAAGTGAGTTGTGTTTCATGTATGTCGTCAGCAGGGCTTCGGACCTCCTCCACCTTATGGGGGTGCAGGATATGGACAGCCGTATCCCGCGGGTCAGCAGCAGTACCCAGCACAGCCGGCCACCGTCACTGTCCAGCCCACAGTGTACGTGACTCGAGGCCCGCTGACTGAACCTGTGAACGACTACCTGTGCTACTCCATCTTCACCATGCTGTGCTGCTGCCTGCCTCTTGGAATTGCTGCCCTCATCTACTCCATCATAGTGAGTTTGAGTCGCTCACCAAGCACTTCATCAGAAACAGCAAACTAATACTCCTGACCTGTAGCTGCATGACGTTATGCGTTGGACTGCTGTCACATGATTGGCTAATTGGATAATAGCATAAATAAACAAGTGCACAGGTATTCGTAATAAAGTGAACGTAAGTTCTTCACAAACCGGTACGTCAAACAAAAATTTTTTCACCACAAACGCAGATCTGAGTCAATTAATTCTGAAAATTTGTGACTCTAGAGTTCACCCCACAGCTGAGCAAAATACATTCATACTAATAAAGAAAAACAATCTGTATCACAAATTTACAAACAAAAACCAAAATCAAAAATGAGTGCTGACCAAAAAATCAAACTACTCTGAAGACAGTGGGTCACCACAAAATAAGAAGAACCAAAGGAATTACTGCAGAGATGGAAAGAAAGTAGCAGTAGTAGTTATCAAATTACTCTGTTCTAGTAATAAAAACGTGCCCTTCTAAAGAATAGCTTAGCGATGAGCTTGTATTATCTCTGCCACAGTGGTATTCATGTATTATAGCTACAGACCAGATAATGTAATAAATGGAAAGTCTTAGTCAAAAGGTAAATATGTATTTTTGTTATTATTGCGTCTGAAATGAGTAGCTGAAGGAAGTGGAGGTAAGTGAGCAAGAGATGGCACATGATGGCAACAAAAAACTGACAAAGACATTTGGTGGTCCTGAATGGTGTGTTAGCTCAGAGGTCCCCTGCCCTGAGTTATATATTTTTAATTGCCATAGGATCCCACTCACTCCGTCAGCTTTTATTACATGATAACAATCTAGACTTAGAGACAGAGATTTTTGACTTTACTGTTTGGCTCATGGATTTTTAGCTTAGTTTTTGTCTGTTTGGACTTTATTAGTATTAGTAATTGTAATAATAGTACATTCTCTCCTCTTGGTCTAAATGTCTGTTCCATCACAGTGTCAGATTTCCTCCTCTCCAAAGTAGTTACATTGGTGGAAATGAATTAATCAATACAAAAGAATGACTGCTATGTATTGTTAAACTCCAATCCAGAGTTGAGCAAAAACATGAATAGTTTATCAGTATGACATGGAACATAGTTTTAATACTTGAGAGAGGACTGATTCTTCAGTTTACTGGCAGTCATGTGTTTTCGTATCGTGACGTATTTCAAAAAGTTAATGAGTTGGTTTTCACACTGTGAATCACAGGAATTGTATGGTGTCGAAAAAAGTACACAAAAGTTGGTTGATTGTTTCCATGAGGTCGATCTTAAAACTTCAGAGA
>NW_019474658.1:0-1628 GCF_002814215.2 Seriola lalandi dorsalis | reverse complement strand
GTGCTTGTAGACAGATATTGATAAATTTGGACAGAGCCAGGCTGCCTGCTTTCTCCTGTTTCCAGTCTTTTTCTAAGATAAGAGTTTACACTTTATTATCCTAAGGGGAAGCTAACCTAGTAACCTAGTATTACACCTCATGTAAATACACTGATAATGCCAATTTTTTTTCTCTTAACTACACCTATATTCTACTATATAAATTATGCAAATTTCCCCTGTGGGATTAATAAAGTTCATCTTATCTTACTGACTCTAGACCTATATTTTAAGAACAATCTTCTAACCTAAAGCTGAAATTCTGCCTCTGTACGTGTTATGAACCTACGCATAGAACGGTTTTATCTGTAATTGTAGGTTGCAGAGGCTCGTTGGAGAGCAGATGTGCTTATCTTCCGAATCTCAATACGCACCACGTGGACCTGTGAAACAAAGACGACAATGACCATGAATACGCTACATCCAAGTATAGATCAAACAGCCAAGTGAAAGTATCCAAGCAACCCCTGTGCACAGTCATCTAAGTGCAGCCCATAGAATAATTCCACTTTCACTCTAAATAAGCATATTTTCCAAAATGTTGCACTTTTCCTCTAACAAGGGGATAATAACAATGTGACAATGATATGACAGTATCAGTTTAACTAAGTAATGGCAGCAATGTTCTGGTTACATTTAAATGTAGTCCCCCACAAATGGGAATTAATGAAACACATCGTGATGTATGGAAATTGTGAGGGATTTCTGCAACCATAAAAAGACCAAAAAAAAAACAAAGATATATGCTGGTTGCCATTTATACATGCATTTGAGTCACCACTGATATATAAAATACTATTTAACGATGAAAGCATTGAGCCTATTTTGTGACTAAAACACTCTTCTGGCTCTCTGTTCTAACACAACAGCAGGTGGTGGGGAGCTGTGGTCATTGTGCTACAGCCAAGGAGTGTGTTAGTGTGAGTGTACGATAAGAATCCTGACAGAACACACACACATACACACATTCACACACATACACACACACTTACGCATATGAGACAATACCCGGCTAAGATGTAATTAAAATTCAACCACAGACAGTAAGTAATTACTGCCTTGAGTGATAAGTATTCTTGGATAATTGACTGTGTTCCCGTTGAGATAAATAGCTTCTGCGTTTTGATGTCCATTTTAGGCTGTGTGTGTGTGTGTGTGTGTATGTGTGTGTGTGTGTGCTTCTGTGTTTGTGTGTGAATGAGTGAGAGAAAGCAAAGGAGAGGGAAAGATCTATATCTCTGTGCACGCATAAAAACCAGGCAGATGATCTTTATCTAACCCAGTGCTAACACAAAGATGATCAATAAAGTTTCATATTATTATTACAATGTTTGTCCCATTTCATGCGACAATCATTGCGTAATCATTTACATGTGAAATGTTCAATTCCTTTACAATATATTGATATACACTGAGCATCATTAGTACCTGAGAACAAAATACAATATGTGTCTGAGTTGTTCCTCACAAAATACCATCATGTATCATATCTTTGTGAAATCCATCCATATTTTTTTTACCTCATCTGCCCATATGGTGGATGAATTATTTTACATCAGACAGCGCACGCGAATATAAACACCCTGCCT
>NW_019474657.1:0-1628 GCF_002814215.2 Seriola lalandi dorsalis | reverse complement strand
TATATGGCTAGCTCATACAACCTCACGTCAGAAAACCTCAACTATCCCTTTAAAAACAGTGGCTGGTAGAGGCTTTGTCATTAAACATGTTTTAGTGGGTTCCTTCTTTGGAGGACAGTCTGGTTTAATGCCCTTGCACCCTGATCTTGTGTGTAATTTCTGTTATTTGTCTGTTTGAAGATTTCCGTGTATCGCTCAGTTATAACTTCATTTAGTCTCTCTTCCTCTCTTACCAAGACCTTTTGTCTTTTTTTGTCCTGATGTCAGTGTTACTCTGCCCTCCCTCCCACTCTCCTTCTCTCTCCCTTTCACTGTGGAAGAGGTCTGAAGTTGCAGTCACCAGAGCAATTAGAGACTTCATGTTCCTCCTCACTGTCAAGAGGAGGCAAGGATACACACATACACACGACACACACGACACACACGACACACACACACACACACACACGCCGTCCTCTGTCGTCCTCTGTACTGACAGGCACTGGGCAAAAGTTCACTCTGCCACTGTGCTAACTATCTCCCTTTCTCTTCCTCTTTCTTTTCCTCCTTCACACTGTCTCCTTCTCACACTCTGCCTTTTCAAGAAAAGTGCTAACTAGCAATCTCTCACTTCTTCCCCCTCTCTCCCTGCCCACCTCTCGGAGGGCTACCATCCTTTTCTTTCGTCTCCATCTTTTCTCTTCCTCTTTCATCTGCCTTTCAGAGAGAAGTTACAAGCTTGTCCTTCACTCAGTGTCTTGCTTTTGTGCCTCTCAGTAACTTCCCACCCTTCCCTGTGTATCTGCATGATAATTACCCCTTCTCATCCACCAGCTCCATCTTCCTCTCCCCTCCCCCTTTTCTCATTTGCTTATTGATCATACTCATTTCCTTCATTTTGAATCTATTGCATATATTTTCAGTAAATTCGTACGCATTTGCAGCGCTGATTTGGTCAACTCTGACATCTTCTGACATAGAGTTTAGTGAGTGCACATATCCATCCACAAATCACCTGAAAACAAATATTGTAGAAGTTCATATAACATAATATCTTCAATGTGTCTATTTTGATTCTATGAAAAAATGACCTTATAAGAGCACTAACTCGAAAGGGGGGTTGGTAAATGTCAAGAAAAATTCAGAATAAGCTTCTTTATCAAGCATATTAGATCAACACGACGGCCTTCTCAAAAATAAACTCCTTGATTTGCATGATCATCTTCGAATTTTCTCAACCTATTAAGCAATACTGAAATGATGGTACATTGTAAAATCTGAGTGCCCTGAAGAAATGAAGTTCCTCCATCTGTCTGCACGGTGAAACACCACTTTGATCTCTTCCCAGGTGAACACCGGCTCGGCCATGAGCCTCCGACTCTCTTTTCATCAGAGGAGACTTCAAATGCCAATCGTACATCACAACCATTTTGGTCTTGTGGGCAGTTGTATGTCATTCATCTCATGCGAGGTGCGGCGAGGAAACCAATACACATTACAGCCGGAGGGAAAGGGAATCACGCACTACTTTATGCAAACTGCATACCGGAGTTTCGTGTGCAGTGATGCAGTGAGTGTCATTCACTCACTGAGGGTCTAGGGAGGGAAACTCTGTTTGACCATCTGAAATGTTCCGCAAGGTTTCCATG
>NW_019474656.1:0-1628 GCF_002814215.2 Seriola lalandi dorsalis | reverse complement strand
TAAATGCCTGTGCCCACTCCAACACTGTGATTGGTGGATAACATTGTCTTTCCGGACCAACAGGGCAATGCTGAGCTGGCCAAGATCATGGGAGAGTTCACAGAGTCTGGAGACCAATCTCCCAGTGCTAGCAGCAAAGGAGACGACCTTCTGGCCATGATGGATGGTCTGTGACATGTCACCCAGACAGAAATGCCCAGGGGGTGGGGCACAATGCATTGTCAGCAGTCCACTCTACTGTAGACCAGTCTGTTGTCTGTACCTGCACAAACACTGCAGCAACCTCACATGCAGCCGGAGAACCTTCTTCCTTTGGGTGCTTTTCAAATGCAGATATGAGCAGGTGTTTCCATTGGTTGTCAAATGAACAACTGCAAATTTGCATAGTTAACAACAAAGAATGTGTCATGAACCAAGCTTTGAGTTGTAATACACTGTAATAGTATGTATGCTGTAAACTGAAAAGAGTTTCAGTGCATCAAAATACACAGTAGACCTACATCAGTGTGTTGAACATATGTGTGTGGTGATAGCAAAACATCTGTCTGTTTAATGTCAAGATGTTACATTTTTAAAATCTAATTCAAACTGCGCAGCTGTACGCAAAATACACATTTGATTTCACACAAGGTCATTCTCTTGAATGTCAGTAATACATCACAGTTTTAGAGGATTTTCAAGTTTGTTGTCCATAATTTTATTTTTGTTTATTACACAATGCTAAGAGGGAGTTTGTTAACTTCTTCTATATTCTAATTAACAAGTGAGTAAATGATACTGTGGGGTAATCAGAGGAAACCCAAGTGCTCTTTCTGTCATGATTCAAATTCTCTCAGAGCTTTATTTTGGTAAGAAATGTGTTTATCTGACATCTGTACTACCTTAGAACATTATGAGGAGCAACAGTATGAGCAAGACATTTTCCACGACCATGTGATGTCCCTGAATGTTGAGATATGTCCCAGAAATGTGCTCATTATTGAGTGCATAATTATGATAGAGATGGATGCAATATAAGAGATTGTCTAATATGTAAATATGTTTATTGCATACTTAATTTATTTCATTGTATCCTTTTTTGTGTATAGGGAAGTGCACATTGCTGAAATTGTTGAACGTGCAATGTAATAAATAATTGAACTATTTTTTTATTTTTTTATTCTGTTTTCACACATATAGTATGAACTGTATCATCGGCTTAGGTACTGATGCAATAGAGTGTTAATAATGGCACGAATCCTGTAACAGCTTGTTGTAGTTGATGAGATGTAACAGTAGGGGGAGCTGTCAAACCTTTCTAAAAATGATGTATTGCATGTGATCTGTCCCAACTGACTACCACACATTGATATAGCAGTCACACTTGTGAAAAATGCACTAAAGGTCAAAGGCCAAGGAAGGTTTATTTAGTTTTTCTCTAGTTCACATTTAGTAGTGCAGGACTCTGACATGTAAATAAACAAATGTGATGTTTGAGTATATTTATTTATACCACGTATTTAACCACCAAACCAGATTATAAGAAAACTGCTTGAATATCATCCACAATTAGACTCCCCTGATACTCCCACAGATCTACAATGAGAATTGCTATAGCAACAGCTATCCGTACCAACAATATTTGTGTG
>NW_019474655.1:0-1629 GCF_002814215.2 Seriola lalandi dorsalis | reverse complement strand
AAACCGTAATGAGTGTTCACAGTTAATTCTGCAGCAGCCTGTGATCTGCTTTCGGTGACGCGGTGTGACTTCACACGGAGGCTGGAGGAGGACGCCGCCGCTTCGCGCAGCTCTCTGACCGTCTCCTCTCGTTCTCTCGGCAGGCGTCAGGCTGCAGAAACCCGGAGGGATGGAGCCAGCGGGCGCGTACGGCGCCGGGAAGGCCGGGAGCCTCGCCTTCGATCCGGTTGCCTTCTTCACGCATCCCCGGACCATCCTCAGACTGCTGTCGTGGGTAAGTCTCCTCCGCAATGTGTCGGTTATCATCAATGGACGGGCCTACCTGCACCCCTCCTCTCTGTCTCTCTCCCATTCACATTCTTTTTTATCTCTGCCTCCCTCTCTGCTGATGTGTCTTTTATCCAGTCAGGTTGGGATTAAGATAAATCGGTATTTTTATGAAAGGCTGTGGACGTTTGAGTTAAAGCTCTGCTGTGAGATTCATCTCAGGATCGTATTGCAGAAATCATTTCAGTGATGCAGCTTGTGGCTGGAGCTTCAGGACCAGCGTCTGATTAACATACATATCTGGGGCCTCTTTGTGTCTGGATTGCGCTAATGTGAACGCTTTAGATTTAAATGCCCCCCAACCAGAAGGTAACACATCTCTTGTCGTTTCTGTGGTGTGATGCTGTGCAGCTGTGAGTCACCAAACAGCCTCTAATTTGCACTGAGGGAACAAGGAACAATTTGGTATTAAAGGAGACATAGCAAGTTAACAGCTGCACATCAAGCCTCTGTCTCTGTGTCTCATAATTCAATTCAGTTATTTGTCAGAAGCAATTTTCCATTCCTTCTTGAAACAAAGCATATAACTGCAAAATGAAATACAGTGTAGTAAACACACAGTCAGGTCATAAAGAGGCACTTCACGTAAGAAAAATATAGAGATATTACAAAATGGAATAGGTCAGTGCAATAAACAATGTGACACATAGACCTTACAATAAACAGCTGTAGGTAGAGATTAGGACCGAAACTCATGATTATTTTCGCAAGTAATTGTTCTATAAGTCTATAACATATGAGTAATACTGAAAAATGCTTGTTATGTCACACAAACCCTTCAAAAAGCAAATATTTTGAATTTATTATCACATCATCAAAAGACAAAGAAAAGCAGCAAATACCCTCAAATTGGAAGCAAAAACCAGAGTCTTGTTGTTTGTTGTTGTTTTTTTTTAAAGAAAAGAGAAGATTTTGTAAATGAAAATTATGTTTTCATATTTATTTTGCTTGCTGTTGACAGTCTTTTATTGTCACATATTCTGTAGGTACAGTCACTCAATGAATGTCTTAGATTACCATGTACATTTTGTAAGGACTTAAGTAAACATCTTAGTAAATATCTTAATAGGATCAGTTCACCCTAAGTATGAGACAATACCTTTAAATGTGCCCTTTCAATGTGTGTTTTCTTGTAAAGAGACAAATGCTATGTTTACATTTAATGTTTGTCACTAAAACATGTATCTCACAATGTCTCATGTGCTGTTACGGTTGCATGTGCCTCCTCTTGTGTGTGCATGATAAAAAACGAAACAGGGACACACCTGTAAAAATATTGCTCCATAGCACTACTGGTGGTCA
>NW_019474653.1:0-1629 GCF_002814215.2 Seriola lalandi dorsalis | reverse complement strand
AAAAAAAAAAAAAAAAGACTTATAATATCAAATCTGTTAGTCCTTTTTCTTTGTTAGGCCATGGATTATAAGCATGCTTAAAACAGGGGAAGGAGAGAAACAGAGAGGAATATAAAATAAGGAGTTGTTCAGCTACAATGAAAAATATATTTTATATTTGCAAATTGTCTTAACAAAAAGCATGAAGCTTCTTTCATGAACATTCAGGGTAAAGGCAACTCAAGCATCCACATAAACAGCATATTGTTGCAGTCGTATTCTGTACATTGTTCAGTACAGACTGTTGATCATGTAGTGATCAGTCATGTCATCCTGTCACTCCGCTGAAGCTGCCTTCAGAAAGAAATGCTTGTCCAACATCAATCAGGACATTTGTGTAATAACTTTTTTATGACTGTTCATGGCACATAAAGCAAAGATTGAAAGATGAAAGAATGCTCATGACAAAGGCCCACTGTGACTCATCTAACAAAACAAAACTGAACAATGGGACAAAAAATAAAATCAAATGGTTGAAAAAACATTAAGATGCAAGCTGTCATAATCATACAGTTTGCCATCACAAAGTGTCATGACCTACCATGACAGATTCAACAGATGTCAGATCCCTTAAGTGGCTGCTGATTTATGCCATCTGTAAAGCCTCTCTTACCATACAACTACAAGTTCAACAAAGGTCCATCAATGCTGCAGTTTTCTCTTCATTCCACTAAACCAGGAGACGCCTGACCAGAGATGATACATTTAGAGGCCCAGGAAATCTGTAAAGAAGTGGTTAGTTAGAATCTTTTCCTGGGCCCCATCGTCTGGTGTGTTTCAGTCCTCTGGGCTGTGTGTTTTATTGAATATTCCTATTGTTGATGTTACGAAAGGTTGGCCATTATCATGCCAGGAGGCCAAGTCGCTTGACTTTTGCAGATAGGAAAGAGTGGATGATGAAGACTATGGTCTTAGGGCAACAGTGGAGGTCCAGTTGCTGAAAGAAGAGAGACATAGGGAGCAGATATAATACTGATTATAATTTCCAAATATGAATACATATACAGACGGATGACAAATTAAAACTGCTCAAATCTGTATGTAAGCAGAAAGTTTGTTTTATGACTTTAGGAATATAGTTTGAGAAAATAATCTTAACACAAGGTCCACTTACTGCATGTTTGCAGTAAATTCAACTGCATCTTATGGACTTTATCAGCAAATGGAATTTGCTCATTTGTCACAAAGATGGCTCAGTTGTTGCCTCAGGTGGAGATTACTCAGAGTTGCCCATTTTCATGACAACTGAGCAAACTCCATTTTCTGGTTTTAAGCTCATTTTGACATATTCAGTGTAACAGCTCAAATTTATGGTGGTGATAACTTAACAATATTAAAAACTCTAGATAATGAGAAAGTCCAATGGAAAAAAAAGTTACTTACAATCTCAGCCTCAGGGCCTCCAAAGTCAAGGAACATCATGCGAACTCCATCATCTGAGGACATTCTTAGGCGCTCGAAGGGCTGCTGGAGGAGAATACTTTTCCTGACACCCATCTCTTCTGTGAATAACGTGAAGCCATCATCGATGTGCACTCCCAGGGTACACTCCTTTCCATTCCAACTACAGGCTGCCAGCGTAAAAAAAAA
>NW_019474652.1:0-1629 GCF_002814215.2 Seriola lalandi dorsalis | reverse complement strand
CTTCTATAATGAAATGTTTCAACATCACGCACATGGTATTTACTGTGGATGAAACACACTTTAAGTGGGCAGTGACTTGCAGAGGTACAGTGTTGCCTTTATGCTGCAGTTCTTTCCATTAGTGGCCCATAGAGAGAAAATGTGTATGGAAAGTATGACAAAACATTAGTTTCTCAGCATCATATCTGGACCCATTTGTAGAGCATTTTCAGATCTCTGTCTCTCCCAGTCTGCGATACAATGTTCAGAGGTCAGTGTTTCAACTTTCAGAAAGTTATCAAACACTGTTAAATGTAACTTCTCACACTTCTTTGTAGTCCTCAGTTTAGCTTGAGGCGTTGTAAATGTTTTGTTATTGTGCTGTTTTTCTTGTGAAACTGTGAGGAGTAAAAGTGTAGACAACTTGGTAGAGCTGCACCCACGTTTGGTTCAGGTGGGAGTGTGATCTCAGTGGCTTCTGTAACCTTGATAGTTTTACAGCCTGACCTGTGCCCTGCCAGCCAACCCTCCTTTATGAAACACTGGCTCAGCTTGTTATGAAACCTTGAGCCCACAAACTTGTTGTTTGGCTTTAGAAATTAGAATAGAGAGCATCTTCATTCATTGATGTTTCAGAGGTTTGGGAGGCTGTATTTGGTATAGGCTAGTTGTCATTATTTGTCTCACAGCTTTAGTTTTAGTTTCAGTCTCAGAACTGGATTTGATATTTTTTGGTACAGATGAAGAAATAGAAACAAACAATGTTCTTTTTTTACTTTGCATTAACTTTAGAATACATGCATATACTGTATATTTATATGCTCAATATACACTGTATATTTTGTGTGTATATTTGTGTGTATTTGTGCTCATAATTACTTTCTGTTTAAACAGTCAGACTAAACACAAGTCAAACATTTGGCAGCAGTTGAACAATATGGCCAAAGCATGTGGACACCTGAACATTATACCCATATGTTAGTGTCCAGCAGCCTCCACTCTTCTGGTTTGACTTTCTATAAGGTTTCTGAATCTTGGGGTGCAGGGTTTCACTCCCATTCAGCCTCAAGAGCACTTGTGAGGTCGGGTGCTGATGTTGGATGAGAAGGCCTGCCACACAGTTGGCATTTAAATTCATGCTGGAGGTGCTGGACAGGCTGGAGGTTAGGGCTCTTTGCCGCACAGTAAAGTTCCCCCATAGCAAGCTCACAAAAGCATTTCCTCATGGATCAGGCTTTGTGCACAGATTGTTATCATGCTGAAAAAAAAGAAGGGAAGTACACAAATGTCTAAAATATCATTGTAGACTGAGGCTGTAAGATTTCACTTTTATTGGAACTAAGAGAACCTAGCCCAAACTATGAGAAAACACATGGGTGAACTGTCCACATACTTTGGGCCGTAAAATCTAACTGAAAGTTGTGTTTTTTAAAATATGTGTGTTATTGTTTTGGTTGGGGAAGATGATGAATGCTCCAAGCGAAATGTAAAAGTTTGAAAGCTTAACGGTCCTCCTGCTCAGTGGTGGTGTACATTATGCAACACCCTGTCCCTGGAATTAACAAACGTATCTGTGTATGAATGAATGGATTTACTGTGTGTATTTGTGTGTATTGGAGAGAGAGAGAGAGAGAGAGAGAGAGAGAGAGA
>NW_019474651.1:0-1629 GCF_002814215.2 Seriola lalandi dorsalis | reverse complement strand
ATAGTTTTCACACTTCACTGAGGCTCACCTGTCTAAATCTCTGTTTTGCAATCCCTTATGGTCTGTCTTCCTTGATTCTGATGTTGTTTTCCAAGCCTTTGGTAAGCCTGCTCTCAGACATGACATTTTCTTGACATATTGATCTAGAGAAAGGGGAGAGCACACTCCAGCAAGGGCAAATGCTTTATTGCTATCAAACAACAGAGACTGGAAAATCATGACTCAAGGGTTCACCTCAGCCTTCCAAGAACATGAAGTGATTTACTCTTTATTTTTGTGTGCTTTAAATGTTTGTTTAAATGTAAATAAATAGAATCATCTCACTTATATAGCATAACCAAGAGGTAGTAGATGCTAAAAATGAACCTTTAGCTATTCAAACGTTGACATCAGTTTTGCCAGATGACAATATATTTTCCCTGAGGTTGGAAGTCTGCCATATTCAAAGAAGTAATGACTGAAACACCGACAATGATTTCTTCTACGTGTCCCCTTTACTCCCCGACTCTGTGCTGTCAGTAAGGAACAATTCTTGTCCGCCTTTCTCCGAGGTTTCCTTTGGAGCCCACCCACTGAAGCATGCCTTTACCTTGCTGCAGTATACTGTACACTCAGTCAGGATGAACAGAAACTCTACAGGATGGGTTCAAATGGGCCATCAGTTAGACTGACCCCGACAGTCACCTCCCCCTGCTCCATCCAAGCCTCCCTGTTGCCTGATTACATGTACACACCAGCCCCATTTATCAAGCCATTGATTTTCCTGTCGGTCCACTTGTCTGCCTGTGGCTCTCTCCCTCTCCAATAAGGACTTCATTGTTTGTATAGTTGTTTATGGATGTCCCAGGGAGACTGAATATTATGTGTACTAGTGCGCTATCCCTGGCTGCCATCGTCGCCTGCTTTCCACATCACTCCAGCATATTACCTGGCCACAACAAAGCCAACCACAGCCCCAGTTGGGGAGTGTTGGAAGTTTTTCCTCCAAATCTCTGTTCTTCATCCTTTTTTTTTTTTCCATTCCTTGCTTCCCTAACATAATCGTTCCTTTTATCCCGTGCGCCACCCTCTCCATCCACCTTCCGGTGACAGATGCAAGGCTGTAGGTTCTATTGACTCTGCTGTAGCCCACACTTTATCAGCCCCCTCCATTCCCCTCACCTGCCAGCATCAGTCCTGCTGCTGCTGAGGCACTAAGCCCAGTTGATGGATCACGCCACTCCCTCACAGAGCCTCCATGTTCCCCCTGCTCTTCTCATCCATCTCTATACTCTGTACAGAGATCTGGAGAGGAGGGGCAAAATCAAGAAAGATCGCTTCCCTGTGTCATCACTCCTACTCATGAGTTTGTTGCTGTCTCATTTGTTGAGTTTGTTTTTCTGTTGGCTTAAATTTGATTTTCATCACCCCTCTCCCTCCACCACCCTACCCTACCTCTCCTACTCTCTCTCCCATCCCACAATCCCTTCCTCTCTTCAAGGTTCCTTATATCAGAAGTCCTCTGAGGCAAAAGACAAGAATGATTTGGGAAATTCATGTGAGTTATTGTTTTTTTGTTATCATTATTATTTTTTTGTTTACATAATTTCTTCATTCTCATGTCTATTTTTGTCTCTGTTTTATTTAGCG
>NW_019474650.1:0-1629 GCF_002814215.2 Seriola lalandi dorsalis | reverse complement strand
CTTATCACTTTTTGTATTAAGAGAAAAATGAAACCAATTCATTTTCCTAAAGAAGAAAAGATGTTGCTGCTTTTTCAGATCACATCTGCATGTGGTTCAGAGCACAAATTATTGCCTAGAGGAGTAATGACCTTTGCATTTGTGCACAAGCTCAGTGGTTTCACCTTTAAAGCTGGTGATGACTTTTCCAATGAAATCTTTTGTCCTTCATTATACATTTAACTGGAGAAAGGTCTTGTAAAACAATGGCTTGAAGTCATTTGGCAGAAGACTGTCCTCCCAAGCCAAATGATAGCATTATTCATTGCAGCAAATACCCCCCAAAAACATACTCTATGTTTATGTTCAAATGAAAAAGAAAAACCTTTAGTGGCCGTAGATGTGATGACACTAAAAAAGGATGTAATGTTGTTATAGAGTCACAAAGTCTACAGAGGGAGGAAGTTGGCGTAGGTTGAATGGGTAAACAACACACTGGACTATGACATGCGAGATCACTATTTTGCTTCCTCTTTCCTACCAGCAGTCAACTTTGGTTTCTTTAAAACCATGACCACAATCGTTCCCTAACCAAGTCGTTTTTGTGCCTAAACCTAACCAAACCCTGACCACGGTGGTGTTCAATTCAAAAACAGGTTTATTTTTCCTCGGTTTTGGAAGCCATACTGACGGATGATGTCGTCCTGCCAATACGGGGGTCAGATCACAGCGGAGGGGTCAACAGTGTTTGTTTTGTCACTTTATCTGAAGGACTTGTTGAATACCGGCCCGGACTCATGTTCAAGAAAGGTACCACGACAGAGTTATTATGTTTATATATGATGCTTTTACATTCATCTCTGTACATAAGCTAAAGATATTCTGATAAGACGGACTGAGTGCAGTGTCATCCAACCAGAATTCTTTAGTCAAAACGTCTAATAACCAACAAATAAAAGTGACAGTAAAATGAAAAAGAGCTTTGTCTATAAGTATCAGGTTAAATGCAGGAATGGATGAAAACCGAACATGGGACTTAAAAAAAAATACGATTTAGCTATTTTTACAACTATACATCACATTTATTACATTTCTAAGAGCAACTGACTTGAAACCATTGAACATTTTCAACGTTTTTGAAGCTGCATACAAATAAAAGCGGAGATGCAAGATGTCTGCTATGTAAGTCTTCAGTCTTTCATCTTATTTTTATGCAGCTGCTTCAGCTGTATAAGCGATCCCAGCTATGGAAACACTACTTGTGTGTACGTGTGGGAACATCAAAACAGTTTTAATTGTGGCTAATCCTGGACTAAGATTATTTCTAATGGGAAATCTTCAGTGGAGATGCTTCAGCTCAACTTCCATCTGGGATTATTGAACTCTTTCATTCACAGGCTTATATCTCAGTGTGGATAATCAGCCTTTCGTGTCTTGGATTGCCATTTAAAAAAAATATAAATAAATAAGTAAATATGATATATATGGTTCTGTGTTTCTGGTGTGCATCTCCACATGCACACACACACACACACACACACACACACGCACTTGTTTATCTACTGTAATGTGGTGATACTGTAACCTTCCTAGATGTAGCCTAGTGTGAATTTGAGATGTGTTCTTCATTTTTTTTCTGTTTTTTTTTTT
>NW_019474649.1:0-1629 GCF_002814215.2 Seriola lalandi dorsalis | reverse complement strand
ATTGATCTCTACAAGCACTCTGTTGGTGGACGTTTTGCTGCAGCCTCACAGTGCCATCTCCTGGATGTAAGGTCTCAGTGGATCATGACATGATTCTGTGACACTGAACTCACTTCTTCAGTGTCTGCTGAGCTTCACCACAATAACTCTCCAGCAGATTAAAGTTTTCAAATTGACCCACATACAAAATAAATTCCATTTTTACTAGTCATTTCACCCTATATCTATCCTACTATATAGTAGGTATTGTAGTGAATGGTTTATAAATTTGCTTACATAGTATGTAATGCTTAATTAATCTGATCTCGTTTTCAAGTTTTAAAACATATATTCAAGAGCTTTTGGCTTTGTTTACAGGGCACTCCAGGGCTACAAGGTCCTGCAGGTTTTCCCGGGGTAACGGTAGGTGCCCAGTATAGATTACAAACATATTCACTGCTAAACATTATTGGCTGAACCTGCTTTTGATCATTTCCTTCTTTACAGGGTAACAGGGGACCAGATGGGGACAAGGGGGATGTGGGACCTAAAGGCAACAAGGTAGGACACAGCAATTTTTCTGTTTGATAACACTGAATGAAGAGAATGAGCTGCTTAAATGAATAGCTCAACACTTTGAGGGATATGATTATTGACTTTCTCTTTGAGAGTTACATTTATCAACACCATTCATGTCATGTACGCTAAATGTAAAGCAGCAACTGGGGACTGGTTAGCGTAGCTCAGCACAGAGACTGGTAACAGGGGGAAACAACTAGCCAGGCTCTGTCCAAATCTAACAAAATCCGACTACCAGCACCTTTAAAACTCATTAATGAGCTTGATATATCTTGAGTTTTCTTTAATCAGCACGAAACAGACTTAAAGAAAGTGAATAAGTGTATTTACCAAAATGTCAAACTATTCGTTAACATTGACACATGATTCAGAAAGGTCTCTGCCCCTTAGAAAGTCTCTCTGTTTTTCTCTTAGGGTATTAAGGGGGCAGAAGGCATTAAGGGTCCTCAGGGAGAGAGGGGCCCCACCGGCTTCCAAGGTTTCCCAGGGAACAAGGGCCAGCCTGGCCCCAAAGGCACTGAGGTACACTTTACAGCACTGTGGTTATTCGTAAATATTCTATGTGTAAGTATTTTTAAAATAAGATCCACCTACAGTCCTGTTTTCAGATAACACACCACTTGTTTCAGATCTATACTGGCAACAAATAAAATCCTTTCCATTACCATGTTATTAACCCACTGTGTTTGCAGAGCATTATTGTATTACATGCTGTTTTAAGCAGGAGAAAGAAGCGTGTGGTGAAGGTGAAAAAACGAGATAAGCTTGACTGATTTTATATTTTTTCGTTCAGGGCACAAATGGAGAAACTGGTCCTCAGGGAAAACAGGGCAGTCGTGGGTTAAAGGTCAGTGATGATTTGTGCGTCCAACACCGTGAAATGTCAGATGACTTCATATGTTGATCCAGATTTAACACCAGATTTAACTGTGTAACATTAGAGCTTCCAATGGCCTAATACACATGCATTTAACAATCCACATTCTTGTTTCTACACTTGGTCATTCCACAGAAAGATAAAGTGTTTAAAAAGTCTAAAAGTGTTGAAGTATTTTTCTTGGAGCATGTGGA
>NW_019474648.1:0-1629 GCF_002814215.2 Seriola lalandi dorsalis | reverse complement strand
ATTGATCTCTACAAGCACTCTGTTGGTGGACGTTTTGCTGCAGCCTCACAGTGCCATCTCCTGGATGTAAGGTCTCAGTGGATCATGACATGATTCTGTGACACTGAACTCACTTCTTCAGTGTCTGCTGAGCTTCACCACAATAACTCTCCAGCAGATTAAAGTTTTCAAATTGACGCACATACAAAATAAATTCCATTTTTACTAGTCATTTCACCCTATATCTATCCTACTATATAGTAGGTATTGTAGTGAATGGTTTATAAATTTGCTTACATAGTATGTAATGCTTAATTAATCTGATCTCGTTTTCAAGTTTTAAAACATATATTCAAGAGCTTTTGGCTTTGTTTACAGGGCACTCCAGGGCTACAAGGTCCTGCAGGTTTTCCCGGGGTAACGGTAGGTGCCCAGTATAGATTACAAACATATTCACTGCTAAACATTATTGGCTGAACCTGCTTTTGATCATTTCCTTCTTTACAGGGTAACAGGGGACCAGATGGGGACAAGGGGGATGTGGGACCTAAAGGCAACAAGGTAGGACACAGCAATTTTTCTGTTTGATAACACTGAATGAAGAGAATGAGCTGCTTAAATGAATAGCTCAACACTTTGAGGGATATGATTATTGACTTTCTCTTTGAGAGTTACATTTATCAACACCATTCATGTCATGTACGCTAAATGTAAAGCAGCAACTGGGGACTGGTTAGCGTAGCTCAGCACAGAGACTGGTAACAGGGGGAAACAACTAGCCAGGCTCTGTCCAAATCTAACAAAATCCGACTACCAGCACCTTTAAAACTCATTAATGAGCTTGATATATCTTGAGTTTTCTTTAATCAGCACGAAACAGACTTAAAGAAAGTGAATAAGTGTATTTACCAAAATGTCAAACTATTCGTTAACATTGACACATGATTCAGAAAGGTCTCTGCCCCTTAGAAAGTCTCTCTGTTTTTCTCTTAGGGTATTAAGGGGGCAGAAGGCATTAAGGGTCCTCAGGGAGAGAGGGGCCCCACCGGCTTCCAAGGTTTCCCAGGGAACAAGGGCCAGCCTGGCCCCAAAGGCACTGAGGTACACTTTACAGCACTGTGGTTATTCGTAAATATTCTATGTGTAAGTATTTTTAAAATAAGATCCACCTACAGTCCTGTTTTCAGATAACACACCACTTGTTTCAGATCTATACTGGCAACAAATAAAATCCTTTCCATTACCATGTTATTAACCCACTGTGTTTGCAGAGCATTATTGTATTACATGCTGTTTTAAGCAGGAGAAAGAAGCGTGTGGTGAAGGTGAAAAAACGAGATAAGCTTGACTGATTTTATATTTTTTCGTTCAGGGCACAAATGGAGAAACTGGTCCTCAGGGAAAACAGGGCAGTCGTGGGTTAAAGGTCAGTGATGATTTGTGCGTCCAACACCGTGAAATGTCAGATGACTTCATATGTTGATCCAGATTTAACACCAGATTTAACTGTGTAACATTAGAGCTTCCAATGGCCTAATACACATGCATTTAACAATCCACATTCTTGTTTCTACACTTGGTCATTCCACAGAAAGATAAAGTGTTTAAAAAGTCTAAAAGTGTTGAAGTATTTTTCTTGGAGCATGTGGA
>NW_019474647.1:0-1630 GCF_002814215.2 Seriola lalandi dorsalis | reverse complement strand
TCTCTCTCTCTCTCTCTCTCTCTTTCTCTCTCTCTCTCTCTCTCTTTTCTAAATCTAAGAAAGCACTATCTTTCATCGGAACATGCAAATACCTACTAGCAGGCATTACAGTAGTATACACATTCATATTCAAATGGACAAGGAAATACTCTCACATTTACCTTATTTATTTGTATATTCAGAATTAGACTAAGGACACTGAGAGGGGCCAAGCTTTTTGACACAGACTCGTATACATGTGTCCTCTATGAATTCAGTTTCCACTTACTATAATGTGAGTCACATACATCTCTGCACTGCTTTTTTTCTTTAGATATTTCTATTTAGGGAAGAAAACTTGATGGAAAATATCAACGAGTGTTATCTGAGCTCACATACATCAAAATGTTTAAAGATTTAATGAAAGCACATATACAAAAAGCACATATACACACACTGATTGATAGGTAGCCATTAAGTGCTGCTGCTTAAAAACAGGGTGCCTTTTGTGGCAACTTCCACTCACTGATTTGTGTGTGTGTGTGTGTGTTTCAGAAGCGGGAGGCGTTTTGCCAGCTGCTGCAGCTGATGAAGAACAAACATTCCAACCAGGATGAGCCAGACATGATTTCCATCTTCATAGGCATCTGGAATATGGGTTAGACACACACACACATACACACATGCACACATTATCTAATATAACTTGGGTTGATAGCAGAACATACTGACCTATCATATATTGTAATGTGTTGCACTGAAAAGTAACAGTAAGTATTTCCAGGTCATGACATTAATATTTTTGATGAGAATGTAGCATTTTGATCTTTGGTCTGATTGTTTAGGCTCAGTGCCTTCGCCTAAGTCTGTGGCCTCATGGGTGTTGTGTCGCGGCCTTGGGAAGACTCTGGACGAGATGACGGTCACCATCCCTCATGACCTTTATGTGTTTGGAACCCAAGAAAACTCAGTGTGTGAGCGGGAGTGGGTGGAGTCACTGCGCTGCATGTTGAAAGAGCAGACAGAACTGGAGTATAAACCGGTGAGGAAAGCAGGCCGTCATGCTGAACGTTACATCCTTTGATTAAACTGGTGTTACTTGTGCTTGCTCACACCTACCAAATCCGTTTAAGTCACGCAGGAGGTAACAAGAAAAAGTGGAGGTGATATGTTTTAGAAGCTAAAACTGAAGATGACACAGCTATTTTTGTACAGAGTTGGTGCAGTAATTATGAGTATAGGCTCCTCACTGTCTATTGTCCTTGTTTGTAGATCGCAGTGCAGACTCTGTGGAACATTAAGATTGCTGTCTTGGTGAAACCTGAACATGAGAATCGAATCAGCCACGTGGGAATGTCCAGTGTCAAGACGGGCATCGCCAACACACTGGGTAATTACAGTGCTCAGTCTTCCCTCTTCAATCTTTTTGTTTAAGAAAAATGAATGATTGATATGATTCATTACTGCATCTCTGGATGAAAAACGTGACTTGAATTAAGAACAAAAAAAAGAACAAAAACTAGATTTTTCTTTACTGGAGATTGTCATAGTGGTGTGTCTTGACATTATCACAACAGGAGCAGAATGCTTCTATATTCTGTTTTTTTTTCTATTAATAATGGTTGTCAATTACTGTAATGTATTTAGCTTG
>NW_019474646.1:0-1630 GCF_002814215.2 Seriola lalandi dorsalis | reverse complement strand
GTCCCGGTCAGAGTGAATATTGGACATTATTTGACGGGCCACAAATTCCAAATGAATGACCATCTTGCTCCCTATATGTCAATATAATGTTCAATTGAAAATGTATTTATTTACATTCATTTACATTAGGTTTTCCACTGGTCTGTTTTGAATCAGATCCACAATTTTGGGAATACAGTTTTCTAACAGCAGATCAGGCTGGATGAAAAATACTTTGACTGGTGCCTCATGGAGAGCCTTTTTTCACCACATAATAATGAATGACACACCAGGTCCTAAACATATTACTCTGAAATGAACTCAAACCACCAAAGTTTTGAAAATCCATCATTAATTCACCATGGGCTGCACATTCATGGAGCTCTGAGCTGTATGGCTATGGTTAAATTGGTTTTAATGGATTTCATGGGGTGCCGTTTGTGGGCTGTCTTGATTGACAAAGAGGTTTGCGAGTTGCCACAGCCCCCTGCTCCCGCTCTGTCCCCAAGCTATGCACCATTGATCAAACACATAAGAACTGTCACTCTGTATTGCCAGGGCGCCGGTGACGGACTTACCAGTCACTTCAATCATTAGTCAATCAGCCTCACATCCAAACGCTGGAGTCAGAAACTGAAGCAGGAGGATAATGCTGCATGTATTTTCATTCGGTTAAGGGTGAAATAGAAAAAGTCCTTGGATATCATTATTGCACAGTAACAAATGACTAAGTGACACAAAAGACCACTTTAATTAAATCTGCTTAGCAACAAAGCTATAAATAACTTTTACATTATCTGTTCAAGACAAAGTTCAAATGTAAAGGAAGAACATGCAGTATGAACTACCTTCACTGACAGGTATGTACAAGCAGCTACATCCAAATTCCACTGTCCAGTGCACATACCCAAAACACCTACTGCAATCCAATGAGTGACCTACCACCTGTGATGTCCCTCAACGGTAAATGGCTCTCAATCTCCATGGAGACGCCCCGAGGGCATGGGAGTGGATGTCCGTACCAAACATGAGAAATGAGTGCAATTACAGCTTTTGAGAGGTAATTATATGTGCGTTGTGATGACAGGGGCCCATAAATAATGCTGGATCCACCCCGTGTGCTTGTTCCGTAATTGAAGAACAATGAGGTGGGAGACGGGAGCTGTGCGCATGCCGCATTGCGATAGCACCTCGTCCATTGTGGTCCCTCTCACCCCAGAAGAAAGGAAGGTCGGTCAGCCAGACAAAGCTGAATGATATCAAGCATCAGGGCAACAATGCTGCCAATGAGCGTCTCTAATAGCAGTGGAGGGTAAAAAAAAGGGGGGAGAAATTGGCGGGAAGAGCTTGTCGGCCTTCTAGTGTACCCTTTATGAAGACATTGATACGGTGTAGAAATACATGTACTACTCAAGCCCTGGAAGATTTAAAGCATTGGTACCCATAGCATGGAATAAACATATGCAAATGATTCAGATGTTTGATCATCATAAAGGTTTGTTTAGAAAGATACCCTAAATACAGACCCCTGCTATAATTTCCTCGATAGCTTAATAGTCTTCACCCTCCCCAAAGCACTTTATCTCCTCCAGAAGCTATAGGATGGTAAATAAGTAGCTTACGGCACACAGGAGCTTTTCGCCGACTACAG
>NW_019474645.1:0-1625 GCF_002814215.2 Seriola lalandi dorsalis | reverse complement strand
GACACAGGACTTCTCAGAGGGACTGGGAGCTGATCGAAAATATGGAATAATTAAAGTACACAACTCAACAAAAAAAGGCCTAAATAACATTGGTCTAGTAGTTTTTAGACATTTCGATGCAGAAAAGTAACATATTATACCCTTAAGACAATTTTAATGAACAAAGTTTAGAGTCAGTTTCTTTTTTTATTGCTGTCGAGTTCAGCTAGCAGCTACATATGATTGTGATTCTTTTTACAGACTATACCGTATATACACACATATATATATATCTATATATATATAGATATATATATGTATATACATGGTATACAATCCGCCGCCTTAGTGACTGCAGTTCCTGTTTGCTTATGACCTTATGAAGGGTTCATTCTGGTGTGACCCCTGAACAGCTTGGCTAGTCAGACCCACATATGGCTTCCTCTGAAGAAGCAGACCAGACCGCCAAACAGCTGCTGCTCTCCTGACCAGACATACTCCACACACCCATCATGCAACATGCTGCAGGGGCAGCTGGACAGCACTGACTGAGGTCATTTTGCACATGTGTATACATATGTACGCTCCCATATACTTAATGCACACGGTCATGCACGCACACGCAAAGCCAGGACACGTGCAAACTGTAGATCGGACAAATTCACATTAAAGCATCACAAGTGCTTCACAAGTGAATGTCACTGGATGACCAGATGAGCGGAGTTTACACGAAGAAATACAAATTGTGCGGGGAAAAGACAGCAACACATTTCAATGGACAAGTGCAAACCATTTCCACATTCCACATTTTTCTCTTTGTTGTGTGCAATCATGTCAAGTGAACCATGAGAGAACAGTTCAGTGTGTGAGCAAATCAAGAATCAATGTGATGATATGGCCCATTAAGTTATGAAATGAGGTTCTTCACAAATTGTTTTGCTTCTAGTAGATTTCTCCAAACAGGTTCTTCTGTAATGGGCTGGAAAGACAAACACCTCTATCAGCAAGTCAACTTCAGGCTCAGTGCTGGTTTCTACTTTCGTGCATGTTGGATAATGTATGTGATGAATCTCACCTGTTAGGAGGTAAAGAAGCAATCTTTCATGCAGCTCAAGTGAATCTGATATGTAGATCTATAATCACACACTGAGCAGTTATATTAACCCATCATCTTAGATTCCATAGACAAGACTATTGATAACAAATCTGGCTTCCACCGAAAACGGTAACCAGCAAAATACCATGAAGTCAGAGACGTGCTGTACATTCAATCAAATGTAAACCCTACATTACGCTTTTAGAACGGCCATACTCATTTTCTGATATTAATTTCATCAACAGTGACTAAGTTAATGTGCCGTGACGGTTGTAATTATAAACATAATATGGAATGCAACCACCCTATTATGATTGGGGACACATGGGAATCAGTAAGCAATTGTGTATGCTGCTTGATATTTTAAACCTTGTTTGGACAGCCCATTTCAGCAAAGGTGTTAGCACCTTGTCGCCACTCATCAAATTAAAATTTTCAACCTGAACAACACGAACTGCTGAATACCAAATGAGAGGGAGGAAAACTTTCTCTGAAACAACCATATCTATAAGGTCAGTAACCTCATAATATCTATAAAATGTGATATATG
>NW_019474644.1:0-1630 GCF_002814215.2 Seriola lalandi dorsalis | reverse complement strand
TTAATTTTTTTTTTTTTTTTAACAGGTATAAGTGAAAAACAAAATGACACGTTTGATTCATCATGGAGCTCATGCCGTTTTCTCTCACGGTCATCGTCCTCCTCCTCAAAGCCGTTGTTCTCCAGGAGAGAGCAGGAGACAAAGAACGAGCCCGGTCTTTCAAGTTTGGGAAATGGAAGAATCAGGACGCCTGGAGTGGCTTCCTCCTTATGTATGAATATTTTGTGATGTAGACACACATGTAGTAGTAGTAGTAGTAGTAGTAGTAGTAGTAGTAGTAGTAGTAGTAGTAGTAGTACGCAACCTGTCTAAATGCATTGTTACAGTCTCTTCTCTCCCCTCATTTCAGATCAGACAGACAGGGTGACCTCCACATATGCACAGGGAGCTCGGCCTAAAGAGTCTGCTTACTCATCCTCCTCTTCCTCCTCCGCTGCCAGAGAAAGCTCCCTAAATCGCCACCTCTCATCCTCCACCTCTCACCGGTCTTCTCCTCTGGTGCGCGACTTCAGCAGCAGAACCACAACCCGTTACGGCTCCTCCACCCTCCACTCATCTCAGGAACAAACAGGAAACCCTGAATCTCCCTCAGATATCTCCTCCTCTTACTCCTCTTACACCCCCTGGTACCCCACTCCCCAGGCCAGACCACAGGCGACACTCCCTCCAAGGCCGGCCCCCGAAGGCGGTGAGCCAGAGGGCCGTAGCTCCACGCGAAGGCTTTTGTCCCGTCTATTTTCGCGGCGCTCCAGCCAAGACTCTTCTAGTGGCTCTTCCAGTGTTCGCTCGCTTGATGATGACAGTCCGTCAACTGGTGGAGAGTCTGTGGACAGTGATGAGGGAGCCAGGATGTCTAGTCTGGACCCTGACGCTGGAGGGTCAGAGACGACCTTGGGTAGCCTCAGGAATCGTAGAGCAGACCTCGCCCCTATCCAGGAAAACAACAGTGATGGTTATCGTAGCGGCCTGGCTAGGTCCAGAATGGCATCATGGAGAGAGCCTGGTGTTGGTAGTAGTAACAACACCAGCAGCAGTGGAGCAGGCGGCAGCTCCTCCTGGCTTTCCTCCTCTCTCCGAGGCCGCTGCCCTCCACTACTCGCTCGCCTCAGAAGACATGCGAGGGACAATGAGAGTGCACACTCAGCCGCAGGCTTAGAAGAAGGCTTCAGCCATCCACAGCATTTACTGAGAAGGTGGGACAACCTTGAGCATAAAGCATCACAGGAAGATGATGAGGATGAGGATGAGGATGAGGAGGATGAGGACGAGGATGAAGATGAGGATGAGGAGAATGAAGAAGAGGAAGGAGCAGTTGGTTTAGAGGCCTTTGGAGCAGGTCATCCCTGCAGACTGGAGAATGAAACATTACCTGAACTTGAAGATGCCTCAGTTGAATTTTCGCCACGCAACAGAATGGCACTATATGAAAACATTTCAGTTACTAGGGGTCCATTGAGTGGTGTTGAGAGCCAGCTGGACAGCCAGAGGGAAAAGCCCATCTCCGGTAGGGATCAAGAAAAGCTGCGCAAGATCAAGGAGAGGTAATGGATTTTTATCTACCACACAATTTGCATTTATTACCTCTTGACCTTTTTAGAAAACTAGTAAATATTTAGTAATATATAAGGAA
>NW_019474643.1:0-1630 GCF_002814215.2 Seriola lalandi dorsalis | reverse complement strand
AGTCAGGTTTCCTCGGCATAAATCTACCTTTGTTAACTGTTTTTTTCAACATACAGCAATGTTTCTTGTGTACATAATGTTTCTAAAACTAAGTTACTGCAGAAAGATGACCACAACCAGAGATTGTCTGGCCTATAAACACACTAACTGACACATATGCAGCTTTAAAGTTCTCGTCTCTTCCGTCTCCGTCTCCTTCTGTGTTCAGAGTTGGTGGGTGAAAGCGTCCTCTCCATTCAGTCGTCTGAGAAGGTGACCAGCATCAGCCTGCCGCCGACCCCTCCCTACCACACGCTGGAGTTCCAGCTGGAGGTTTTGTGCATCATCCCGTCCGGGTCCGAGCGGCCCGCCAATGAGAGGCTGACCAATGGCGAGGTCCGCCATCGACCTCGCAGCTACAGTCATCCCGACACGCCCATGACCGCCATCGACCAGAGGGTGAGGCCCGCTCACAGAAATGCGGAGTCGTAGAGTCTATGTGGGGGAGAAAGTGATGGAAGTCTTTCACATTTCTAGTTTGAAAATGAATCGTTTCAGTGATTCAGTGAAAAACAAAAAGGTGATAGTTGTAGGTTTTTAAATGTGAGGATTAAAGTCAATAGAATATTTTGGGGTTTGGGACTCTTGGTTGGACAAAACAGGACATTTGATTAAGTCAGTTTTAGCTGTAGTGTATTATGACAGGCATTTTTCAATCATCAGACCAAATGATTCATTGATTGATTAAGAAAATGATCAGCAGATTAATCGGTAAGCTTTGTTTTGAACCATGATAAGTTAAGAGATTTGAAAGTAAAGTCTGGCTGTGTCTGTCCACAGATGTCTATCGACTGTCCGTGGTCGATCTACTCCACGCTGCTAGCTCTCACCTTCTACATCCCCTTCAAGACCAAACACTCGCTGCTTTCTGCTGGTAACAGGTGAGCCTCCGGTCTCTCAGAAAGCCCTGTATGCATGTGTTTTCTTTTTTTTCCACCAGCCTACTCATACACACGTCCGATCTGTGACCTTTGATCTGACCCAACAGGAAGTACATCCAGGTGTGCGTGCAGAATGTGTCAGACGTGAACTTCACGCTGGCTGAAGTGAAGCTGACAGAGAAGCAGCATGCAGCTCTGGAGCTTCAGTCCCTTAACGCTAAAGCACAGCAGGTGAGCAGAAAACAACTAAACAGATGTTAGTGACAAGAGGAAAGATCAGTACAAAGCTTCTAGCATTTGGAAAAAATGCTATAGTGTTTGTAAAATATATGGATTTTATAATATCTGATGGTAATTATGGGGAAATACTGGAAATAACGATGGGTTATAATCTCATGTTCACACTAATGAGGATAAATATAAAAAATACATCTTTTTCTACATCTCTCTTTCCTTAGTTTCAGCCCCTGAGCTTGAAGATGAAGCTCTCAATTTACCCACTATCTGTGCTCCAGACCAGAACCCCACACCCAATTTATGGTCATGAACTCTGGGTAGTGACAGAAATAACGATTATGTTTACAAGCAGCCAAAATGAGTTTCCTCAGCAGGGCTGAGCAGGATGGGGAGGGTGAGGAGCTCAGATATCCGGAGAAAAGGAGGGTTTTAAGTGGCCGAATGAGATGGTTCAGGCATCTGATCTGAGGGCC
>NW_019474642.1:0-2677 GCF_002814215.2 Seriola lalandi dorsalis | reverse complement strand
TCTAATCTCTGCTATAATGCAAAATAACAACGCAAATCCTTCTCTCTCCACCATCTGTTTAAACCATTACATGGTTTATTTCTAATTTTTGTGAGGATATTCAGTCACGGAGACAGGCGCAGACACATCCTTTTTTCCATGGTTATTAATTACAGAAACGCACAAGGTTGACATTTGTTGAGTGTCTGGCGAAGTGAAGAAGACACTACAGACATACTGAAGTGCTGGTTTATGCTCTTCGGACTAAAGGCTAACCTGACCCCAGGGAGCTGTTACAACTGGCCAGTTGACACATATTTACTTTACGTGTAACTTCAGGCCCGATGTATGTGTCCAATAGTTTTAAAGAATTGTGTGTGGATTTTCCAGAGAGGCTCATATAGATGATTTAGCCACATGGTTCAGTGTTTCTTTCCCTGTTAAAGTCTACACATGAGTGGTTTATGAGATAAGCAGGGGGGTGGGCGTTACACCTGCAGGAGTTCCTTTTGATTAATACTGTTAGGCTTGGGAACTCATGCTGTGGAACACTTATGTGCTTTTGTGTGTTTGGTGTGTGCGTTTTGTGGTTGAACGTGATGTGTGCACTGAGGTAGTTGTCCGGTGGTCTGTGCATAGTGGATATCCTCCAGGTTTTTCCAAGCTGGTCATTAGAAAGGGAATCAGGACAGGATGAGAAAAGAAAGAAAGCAGGTGGAGGCCATTATTTTTTAATGAGATTTTTGACATCGTCTCCCTTTGTTTTGAGAGGAGGGACAGAGGAGACAGGGCGGGAGGGTAGGGGAATGTGGATGAAAAAATGGGGGTGACTTCTTGCCGAATGAGTTACCCTGCAGTGTGTGTGTGAACTCTGCATCCTTGTCATCTGCTCAGTACATTAAGAGACCTCCTGCTTTGGTATGATGGGCCTTCTGGGGTCCTACAGTACCAAGGTTATGGCCCTCCTGAAGACATTAAACCCGTTTAAATACTTTGCTTGGGCTCTAGCTCTTTAAGGCACAGATGGTCTGCATGAGCTGTGAAGGCTGCAAGATGACAAAGGGACACTCTCTCTCTCTCTCTCTCTCTCTCTCTCTCTCTCTCTTTCTCTCTCTCTCTCTCTCTCTCTCTCTCTCTCAATTCAGTTAATTTCAATATGCTTTATTGGCATGAATGTCAGGTGAACAATATTGCCAGATTGTCAGTGTCAAGGATTACACACTTCAATAGTGATATGAGAAAAATAAGAAACATAATATAATTCACCAAGAAAAATAATTAAATAGATCTAAAAGAAGAACAAGAAAATAGCAAAAACAGTGAGCGCATGCTTCACGTGTGTGTGTGTTTTGTGTGTGTTCTGTATGTATAATCGGCTATATTAAGAAAATTATTTGTCACGTTCAGTGATGCTGTACAATCTGTTTCTTTTCGCTGTCATCTAGCTCTGTGAAGTTTTGGATTAACAAATAGAAATTTTAAGAAGTATTCCACTCTGATATTATATTTGTCACAGGTTAGGAGGAAGCGCATCTCTGTCTGTACATCACCTGTCGTGCAGTGAGCAAAGGTTCTTTCCTATGTTTGACTTCTGATGTCGTGAGTACTCTGTGGTTGGACTGTGGTCACTGAGTCTGTATTTGGTCAGGATCTGCCTCTGCTTTGTATCTCTGACAGTAAAGAGAGGCTCTGCAAATTTATATTCATTGTTAAGAGCCAAAGAGTAATTAAGTTTGTTTTGAGTTTTGGTTTGATTTGTCCAGTGTTCCAGATCAGGCACCTTTTCTTAATGTAATAATTTGGGTTTTATCTGATTAGTGGTTGGTATAGGAGCTGAAATGTGCATTGTGTCTGTGTTGTTAACCCTGCTAACCATTTCATTTGATTGACACTTCCAGCAGTGGACCAAGGGGTGTTGTTTAACTTTATCTACATGTTCATTTCTGTGGCAGCATTCAGACAAAGAGGGCGAGTGAGGCTATGATATTTTCTGTTGACCATTATGTTTTGATTTGAGTTTTCTAACACCACAATTGCTTATCAACTGTTATAAACTGTTGTTTCAAATAAACAGTGTCAAACTCATATGGCCTTAGCAATGGATTTATACAAATGTGTCACAGTTAAGAGCCCATGTAGTCTTTTGTGGCTTTCTTCACTGGACAATAATCACTAAAGTTCGAAAGGAATGCTCGTCAGAGGTTGAACAGTATGTCTTTGGGGCTCAGTTGGGCCATTGGTTGGATTACACAGTCAAATATTTTAGTACAAATTCTAATTGATTAGTCTATTTTGTAAAACTGTCACCTAACTGCATAAAATGCTCAGCATGCTTTTTGTTTCATTGTCAACATTTACCCAAGGGTATAAGTTACCCGAGGCACTGATTTTGAGCCCCAGGTAATCATAATAGGGGGTGTAATGTAAATGGGTGCGCCTAATTTGAATTGATATTTATTAATTTCCCTTAGATCTGGGCTTCTTTTTGAAGATCATGATTTTAGATTTGTTGATTTCATAAAGGGCCCAGTTCTACTCCAGGAGGCCCAGGTGCTGCTGTAGTCCTTGTTGTGTGGGTGACAGCAACACTAAGTCATTAACACAGAGAAGGAATTCAACTTCCCTTTGGTACAAACAGAGGTTCCACATTGCTCCAACAGCACTGCTAGGTCATTAATGTAGATGTTAAATAGAGTTG
>NW_019474641.1:0-1631 GCF_002814215.2 Seriola lalandi dorsalis | reverse complement strand
TGTGTGTGTGTGTGTGTGCGTGTGCGTGTGCGTGTGTGTGATGTTAGTGATGTTAGTGATGTTAGTGGTGTGTGTGGTTCACTGACGCACAAGAAGAAGATACCCTTGATTAAATGAAAACAGAAATCAAATAAGGACTCTCTATTTTGGCACATATATTTTGCTGTCCCACGTAGGCCACCATAGGTGACCCATGGGATCCCATGAATCAGCGGTTTGTTTTCCAGTTTCAGACCAAATTCCACATAAAAACTTCAGATCAGTGGGGAGAAAATGCCAGTTTGAGTGCAAGATGTTTGTGTTTGTGAGACATGCATATGTTTGTGTGTGTGTGTGTGTGTGTGTGTGGATGGATGCATGCCGAATAATGTGTTACATTGTTTGCTTGACTTGTTTGCTCAGTGGAATGTAGTAATAGACAGGGTTGTGCTCTGAAATGCCTTGCTGTGTTTAAAGATATCTTGAAAAGGATTTCTGCATTTGTCTCCATGCCAACGTGTTTATTCTGTGTGTAAAGAATCCTGAGCTACAACCGCCTGCGCTGCATACCAGTGAGGGCCTTCGACGGACTCAGGTCTCTACGTTTGCTGTGAGTATCTGTCCCGACACCGATGAACGTCATGCAGACGCAGTCTTGAGTCAGACTGATGCTAAAGACACGATCCCGACTTTTAAGATCCATCCTCTTTTCTACATTTCCCTCTTCTTCTTCTCTTTCCTCCTCTTCCCCTCGGCCTGTCTTAGGTCTCTCCATGGCAACGACATATCGCTGATACCAGAGGGAGCCTTCAAAGATCTGTCGTCGCTTTCCCACCTGTGAGTAACGTATAAACACACACCCATCACTGTTCATGTCTTTCTCTGAATGGAGTGTCTATCTTTTCACCTTGGACAATTGCAAAATAATTGAATTGAAAACAGATTACCATCACAAAAAAGAGCTTTCCTCAGCGTCCGAAAGGAAAACATCCGCTCAGAGAGGCTTGTCTGTGAACTCATCAGACTTAAAAAAAAGTAGCTGAGCAACAAAACCTCCTAGTTTCTCCTGCCCTCCATTTAGAGCAAGATTTTACACCTTGATTCTAAATATGTCTCTCCTTTTTCTATAGTTACAAATATTTACTATTGAAATTAAAGGGTGGTGTGTATATAGTGTGATTCTAGAGTACCTTCCTCTTCTGTGCAGTGCTCCACTCAATGTGGCTACAACAGCAAAACTGTTTTTGTGGTTACTTTCTTTGCTAAATCATGTACTTGGGGATTTGGGGGAAAATCTGCTAAATAGATTTTTTGGTGAAAAGGGTTTTACAGCACAAAACACCCACACTGGAGTAGGAAGGACTCCAGTGTACAGACTCAAAAATTCATGAAGTCTTGAAACTTTTAAACAATAGTCCAATATCCAGCATATTACAGGGGAGACTTTTGTTAAAAATGATAAACTGAGATAATTAAGATCTTGACTTCTTGCAGTAAAGAACTATTACTTTTCTCTCTCTCTCTTCCGTTTACTGATGTTGTCTTTCAGCATCGTATCTCAAAACTAAGCAGTCTGTACGGAGAGAACGGTGGTTATGTAGGGGGCACACATATGATGGACTGCAGTGAAGGATGATGGTAATAATCTGAGT
>NW_019474640.1:0-1631 GCF_002814215.2 Seriola lalandi dorsalis | reverse complement strand
TTTTTTTTTTTCCCCATTTCATCTTTTCATCTCGTGTAAGCTCCGCTGTGTTTTTCTCATCATCTTCCTGTAGGACAGTAGACCATGTCTGCGGTCTGCCGTTCCGTAAACCCTTACATTTGTCGGGCCAACTACCATTTCTGGCTGCTTCGCTCTTGCTCACGTGCCCACATCATAATGATGTGTTAAATACCTTCACCAGCTGTTAAACAGTTACTACCCACTTGTGTGTACTGCAGGTTTAAATAGGGCAGGTCAGATTCGAGCCATTGCTATTGATAGTTATATGATTTGCTCCTGGTATTGCTTAAAGGCAGCAGACGGATATCTGCTCATAAAATAATTAGGAATACAGATGCATTCACATGTGCATAAACACACACACACACAAGCACGCATCATACACAGTGTGGCCTTCCACTATGTCCTTATGCAAACGACCACGTCGTAGGTAAACAGTCCATTCCTACAGTAACCTCTCTCTATAACAAATAGCTGGTCGCTGAAGGGGAGCTCATATAAATACCCATTAGATGACCCAATTGTCTTACTGCCAGCTTGAGGACCGTCCCCCAGCTGGCTAAATTGAGCCCTGAGTGGCATTCATCAGCGTCCATTGTCATTCCCTCTTCTGCCTCTTTCACTGGAGGTAATTGACTGGAGAATAATGCCAGCCGATCATTCCACCTAAGAAGGGGAGACGGCCCATAGATTGATTAGCTCTACGGCGACGTGGCGAGCCGCACAGTGACTGAGATATTGTTATTCTCCGATATGAAACAGCTCTAATGGAGCCGGACAAGGACTGATGATCAGAGGGGATGGAATGGAATAAGAAAAGTGCTTGAAAAATTACCATGGCTTGTTTATTTAAGAGGCGCATTTTGCACAATGAAAAGGTTGAGCCTCTCAGTGTTGCTTGTCATATGTGGAGAGCAGGGAGGCAATAACCAGGGTTATTAGACTGACAGTCTGCCTGGATGCATTCTTATTGCTAATGGCACTACGGTGACACCCCAAACCAAACGTTCCTGTAGAGCTTCGCTCCAACCGGTGAGGCTGTTTGAAAACTGTTAAACTTTATTACTCAGGTTCCCTGTACGATGAGAGGAAGAGAATCTTTTCAGCCTTATTTGGGCCGTAGACAGCTTGTATTTTGGTGATTAAGTTTTGATTTGCACATTCATTAGTAATAAGAAGTTATAGCTGTGAAGGCTGGTGAGATGGGTTTATTATATGAAAATCTGGAGAGCCACAGATGTCACTTTACTGGCTGGATAAACAACTTTGCTTCAAGTGTTCAGACTGCTGCCATATGTAAATGGATGTGTATGTGTGTGTGTGTGTGAGAATCTACATTGTGTCAGCCTGTGTAATGGATATACTCGAGTGACTGAGGGTTGGGTTTGTCCCAGGAGAGTGTGTTGTTCCTCTGCGCCGCTCCACTCATTCAAATCTAATTCCTCATGGATGTGATTATGTGCACAGACTCTATATTAGCACTGCACCTCTTTTGCTCATAACCATAAACGTATGCACATAGATTTAATACACTCCGAATTGGGTGCACACGCATGCACCTGCAACACAAGGCTCTAATTTTTCAATCTCTCATTCTCTTAAAGTTACAT
>NW_019474639.1:0-1631 GCF_002814215.2 Seriola lalandi dorsalis | reverse complement strand
CACTCCCTCCGTGTACTACAGTGCCCAGAAAGGATTGAATGGGTTTGTAACGTAGGAACAGAAATAATGCATTTACCTTTCTCATCCAGACTATACAGTCTTTACGCAGACGAACTGTCTCGTGTAGGGAGCAGAGCAGGAGGTCGATGCATCGGAAAGAAAAAGAATCTCCCGACGCGTCCATTTTTATTGTCTCCACTGAGTCCTTGTTGTAAAACGTGCAAATTAGAGCATGCAAAACACCGCATCTATCGTGCATCTCCTCACCCGACAAGTCAAACGTGCAGAAATAACGATTTGTAAGTCGACAAAATGAGCTCATCCACGGCGTGTGGCGGAAGGGGGGATTTTGTAAAGATGTGAGAATGCATTAGAATGCAAGAAATGGTGTGATGGCGAGAGGGACTGTTGGGAGAGACAGATCTGCATATGGAAATTAGGGTTAGCGTGGATAAAATTATACTTAAACTGCTGCATTATTTTGTATTCATTTGTGCGGAACCCCTGCAGTGAGACTGAGGGGGACAACAAGTGACTTTGTCACAACCTACAGAGGTGACATGGAACAGGTGCTCACTGCGTTAGCAACAGAGGTGTATGCGAAAAGATGTTTTAAATGTAATTTAGACATGTTAAGCAGTATTCGTCACGTGTGTTTCTACCTATATCTTCGGTTTAAATACATTTCGACTTTTAACTCTTAATGTGTAAATAAAAAGACCAAGTGGACATTTTTAACTGATTAAATTACTTCTATTCTCATGAAGATGAAAATGAGGCTCAGCGTTGTCAATGTGAAACAAAGTAAGTAGAAAACAGTTTTTTGCTCTCATACAAATCTCTGCAGGAGTAAAGATATTCAAAACAGTAGAGACTACTGGACACAAACGATCACTACAAAAACACACTCACACGGAGAAATAATGCGACGAAGGAAGCTCGTTACAGTGAGACCTCTTTCTCTGTGTGGATAGATAGGCAGGGCCCCGCCCACTGTGAAACTTCCGACCAATCATCGGACGCGTGGAAGAGTGTGCGCATGCGTCCTGTGAACGCGCGGGAGAGACCGAAAACCCAAACAACGGCGTGATGACAGCTGTGTAATCTTCATGCGTTTATTTAGATTTACGGAATATAACACCACAGAGGAAGACAGAAGACAAGGTTTGTCGATGTTTCAGTAACATTTGTGTTTCTAGAGGCGATGTTGTGTTTCGTTTCCCTGTTACAAATACCGCTATTTCACTTTACTAACGCCAACTGCATTCAAGATGAGTAGATATTACTAAAATGTTAGCTTAAAAAGCTAATCGCCGTATAAACACGATAACACTACTGGTAGAGAATTACCAAATTAACATGTTATAATTTACTACCATGTCCTTCAAGCTGCATTATAAAGTACAAAAACTTAAGCTAACTATTTGTATTATCTAACGCAGATATTTGAGCTAGCTAGCGTTACTGACTGAAGTTGTGAAGCAAGACATCATTTGTCAGATTTTGAAGGTTAGTTTAAGTGAAAACATCATTTATCCCAGACAGCTGTCAACTGAATAATGACTGTTTGACATAATGAATGCAATTGTCTGACCTGTTATTTGGCATATTGTATTGGGATTTTCTATGTT
>NW_019474638.1:0-1631 GCF_002814215.2 Seriola lalandi dorsalis | reverse complement strand
GCTGAGGCACGCAGGTGCATCGCCCACCCAGGTAGATGCTGCTCCTTACGCAGTGAAAAACACTAAGGGCTGGATGTGGAGAGGACCAAAACATAAGCATCAAACATACTAAATCAGCGGTTTGACAATGTTTGAGGAGCCTTTTAATAAAAAAAAGAAAAACTTTGGAGCTGTGTAATTATTGTAAATAAAAACACAAGTTCAATCACAGCCGATGGCAAATGTTTCTTGACATAACGATTTCAGCATAAGAGCGAGCCTGTCTCTGCTTTTGTGTGAGCTATTTTGTCTGACGCATTATCATATATATTTTGTCTATATTCAGCTGCTTTTGAATTTTTCCCATCAATCTTAGCACAACAAACCCCTCCTGAAAATTTGATGCGCTCTTTGTTGGGCCCATTCTCAATTCTCAGCAAAGAGTTTATGTCTGATTATTTCCTGTCTGACTCGTAAGCAGCATTTCATATTCAAAGGCAGGTGAATTGAACTTCCTGTCTGTTGGCAGAATCATAAAGGCCGAGGAAGTCGGAAGTCAGTCAGAGTCATTTTCCACTCAGGACTCAGTGGAAAGAAAGGAAACAGTGGGGAAATCAGGTAACGGGTAACCGCACACCATCATTGTCGGCGAAGAAGCAGGAGATGAATTAGATGAAGGTTTGACGTGACCACTGTTGGTTGTTCACAGTCACCGCCGTTTGTTGATACATGGCACCGTTCGCCTTGTTACGCCCCGTCACCGATCTGATGAATCTATGCGGTGGCACCAGAGGTTTGACGTCGGGCACGTGATCGGAGAAATGTCGCTTGTGTATAATTACACTATTAATCACATTATTTTCTCGACTGAAATGTAAGAAAGTGATTCCATGATGATTTATTGCATTTAAAAAATGAATTATGGGTTATATCATGCCTCATTACCAACTATACTCGCGTGTTGTTGAAAGCTAAGACAGATAACATGAAACTTTAAAGGGTCACTTCACCCAAAACACAAAAATACATTTGTCTCACTTTTTTTCTTCAGTTGAAGTTTGGAGAATGTCACTCCCTGAAACTAAATAGTTTTTGTTAGGATTTAGTTGACGTTGTTGATTTCAAAAGGAAATTCCTTAAACCATAAATATTAATTCATTAGTCATTCATTACTCTACCTCTGTGTTGAATTGAATGCTTTCATGTAGACAAAGTCATTCAGCTTAAAGACTCTTTAAGTTACACTTGAAATTTATTTGAGTAATGTCATTGGAAGGTTAGTGAATGCAATCTGAATCTGGGATACATGATTTCACCTATAATAGTGCCAAATAATAAAAGAAAAAGGGGACTTAATAAAATATTTCAAAATTTAGTTGTCGTGCTGTTCAGAGTGTTGAAAAAACTCAACATCAACATGTCTGCCCAGAAATTAATCCAAGTTACTCTGGAGAATCCACAAAACATGCTGTCGACTGTCAAGGGTAAATGGAAAAGAGGAAAGATGTACTCACCCTTTAATGATCCCCCTGGGGAAATTAGGTCGTTACATTTTGAACTAAACAGACATCTCTACAGCAGACAGAAGTAGAACATAAATGCAAAAAATAGAATATAAACAGGGGAATCCTAAACTGGGGTTATGTGAAGGT
>NW_019474637.1:0-1631 GCF_002814215.2 Seriola lalandi dorsalis | reverse complement strand
TAGACTTTGGTGGACTTTACTGACGACAGCACATCTGGTGGCCAGCAAACACAGAGAAACATCAGACAATGTGAATTAAAACATAAGAAACAAAACAAGAGTAACAAAGATCCTGATACAAAATACCCCGACGAACAACTTCACAGAAGTTAGCAATGCATAAAATAAAACGAACCAAAACTTTTTAAAATGTTAAACAAAGACACAGCATGAAGAAACACAAGAATTTGGTGTCCCTCACATTTTTGTAGGCCTCAGCTTGAGAAATCATGCATGACCTCTGACTATTGTTTACACAGTACGTGAATGTGACTGGGCTGGAAAAGCACAGAAAAAGCCATGGGCTTACAAAGATGTGACTTCCAGTGTTCGGTTTGTCGGATCACGGTTACGTGTAAGATCACGCCTCTGAAATGAGACAGGAGTCAGTCAGTGAGCGTGGACAAACGTCATTGTAGAGCCCAAGTTTTATACAACACCAAGGAGAGAAAGGCCACTGTATTGCATGTTTGTGTCTGCTATGTGTGGATGACAAGTTTGTGCGCACGTGTATTTTGTGTAGTTGTGTGTGTGTGTGTGTGTGTGTGAGAAAGAGAGAGAGAGCTGTGAGACTGTCCTCGCTTACAGTCGGCAGGGTTAAATGCCAGTACCACTAAGGGCACACAAAGATGAAACAGCAGTTTTTGAGGCTGACTGTGAGTGTATGTGGCTCGAACAGAAATCTATTAAATTATCTCCATCCACAGCTCAAGATACAATTTATTCACAGAAAGAATTGCTTTGTATTCTTTAGTTATGCAGACCGAGTCAACTGAGAAAATATGTTAGTATAGCTAGTATAATAGTTTACTTTGTTCATCCCTCGTGACTTTCGGCGATCAATGATCATTATCAGGTTCAGTTTATGACTGTGTCATTGTGCTCTGTAATCTTGTGACAGTTAAGGGAATTTGAAGGTCAACATTTAAATCATATGACTTATAAAGGACAGAGGCTTGTTTCACTATCAGTATAGTGAAGTCCTCTGTTTCCTGCAGTTTTTTCCTTTTTAATTTTATTGGAGCGTTGGAGCGCCCTACACATTTTTGCTCTCAGTATTATTACATCTATCTCTTTGATGTTTTAGGAAATACTTATGAAAATGTGTAATGCAGCAACACAAGAAAAGCTAGAAACTAAACCAATGGCTAAACAAATGCCTTAACATGTAGAGATATAGAAAGAAAAATAATTGGCAGATATCCGTAAGGTGGCAAAAAGTTTCAAAAGGGGATAAATAATGCCAGGTTTGTGTGAAGTTTTGTTTGGACAGCTATGTGGTGCTGGGTTATAAACCAGTGCTGTATCAAAGAAATCTTGAAAACTGAAAAAGTGGCATTTGTCAGCGGTGATGGACGACAACAAACTGGACGATGCAAAGTATAAACCTCAGGAGTTTATACATGTAGAGAGAGCAATCATGTGGCGAAGATGGTGTGAGATCTCCAGCCTTTCTCCTAAATGTGATTTAAACTGCAATCAAGGACAAGTTCAGCATCTACAGATCCTTATTAGGCATTAGAAGTGAAATCACTAAATTCTCTGTGGAGCTATATATTGGTGAAAATGACTACTTAGGAGGCAGGACAGTG
>NW_019474636.1:0-1631 GCF_002814215.2 Seriola lalandi dorsalis | reverse complement strand
GAGCAGAGATTCATCTGCTATATTAATGTAAATAATGTAAATACTCAGTTGTCACTGCACCTGTCTGATCAACCACTATAGCCACTTGGACAGAATGTTGCCTGCAGCCTATTTATAGATTATGGCACACTGCATTATAGATATACGACTACTGCCTGGCCTTGAGCATCTGCTGAATTCTGCTTGCCTGGTGCAATAAAGGGTAAGTGAAGCAGTGGGACTGATGATGCAAATACACATGCAGCAGTGTTGACTGACTGACTGACTGACTGACTGACTGACTGACTGGATGGATGGCTGCCTAGCCTTTAATCCATGCCTTTATCATGTCGCCACATGAGGGGATTAAAAGGCCAGCTCTCTGTTGTAGGTGCGTCCAGATGTAAGCTTTTTGAGTGAATGATGAGTTTCGTTGTGACCCGTGTGGCTTGGCACGCATATCTCCAGCTTCTGAGAAGTCCAGGGTGGTTGCTCCAGTTGGGAAGGAAGGAAACTAGCAAAGACCTCTGCAAACAGCAGGCCTAGTTGCTAGCATGGTCATAGTTTGTGGTTGTTGGCTAAGGCTGTGACAAGTCTTGTTTTAGTTTCATACTGGGTCAGTAGGGTCACCTGATGTCTTATTTGAAGCAGATGATTAACCTGTTGAGCAAACTGACCAAACACAAGGCTTTTCACCCTGCAAGTACAGACTGAAACAGTTCTCCACTGATGTGCACTTGGCAATGACTAAAGCATGCACAGTGATATTTCTGAATGACTCCAGAGATCGGTGTATTAGTAAGGTCATCCCTCTCCAATGTAATGTTATGTCAGCCACTAAGCTGGTGTTCCTGGTAGGTGCTCACTGGTTAACAGGCTTACAGTGACCTGTGGCTGCTCTACTTGGGAAGAGAACCTTGTGGAAGAAGAGGTTCTGTAAAATGTCTGCAATAAATTTTGTGTTTATTTTGTATAGTTTTGACTGTACTGTGAGGCTATAGTTTGTCCTGTCTAATGCTACATCTTCACTGATTGCAACGACTGTTTTGTGCCACTTTGCTCTGTATAAAACAACACCTGTGGATCTGTCATTTGGCCTTTTTCTGGCCCATTCAAAGCGGGTGAACTGTTGTATACTGATGTCAGTATACATTAAAAAAAACGGACAGGCTAACGCTACTTGTTAAACCCGTTGGAACTAAAAGTGGTTGGTGAATGAAAATGTGAAATAAGCTAACAGAAAGCCCCAGCACCAAGTTAGTTCTCCAACCATTCTCATTCATATGAGTTCACAACGTTATCTTGTGAAGTATAAGAAGTCACTGCACTGTCAGCATTGTCGTCTTCATACAAGGTCATTGAGCATCTTTATCTGCCTGCGACTGTCCTTGGCAACAAAGGAGTATGTGTCACTTCCTTTCCCCGTCTCATTCATGAGTCACGTCAGCAGTTGAGCTGGTCTACGTATGTGTCTGTTGGTGTGCGCACAGTGGTAATCACACACACTTTTGTTGTTGTAGCCTAATCCTACTTTTTGTCTTTTAACAAATGGATTTTTGAAATATTTTCTTAGTTATGTATACAAATCCCAATTAAGACACCTCTTGGCCTGTATTTTTGCTTCTGTGTTTTTTTTTTTTTTTTTTTTTTTT
>NW_019474635.1:0-1632 GCF_002814215.2 Seriola lalandi dorsalis | reverse complement strand
CCTGATTGACTATATTAAGACAGTTACTAGCATCAGTATTACAGGACAAAGAACCTGGTCTGGTATTCCACACATTCAGCTCACATCTGTCAACTGCAACTGTCTTATCTATTATTTATTATTATTTAAGTCACTGGCAGGGTGTAAGGGGGAATAGCACCTAAATACCAGTGATGGAAGTTAGCAGATAAAGTGACAAAGATGGCCATAACAAGGCTATTTCAGTCTGCAAGACAGTTCATTTTCTCTGTAAATGTTTCATTCCACAATTCATCTCTGACACATAAATTGTATTTGAGCCGGATCTTCCAAGGGCTAAAGTGAAGTCCCTCCTCTGCAATGTTAAATGACCTCTGGAACAATTTGATTATGATGTCTTGCTGACGGACAGATTTATCACAGGAGCAGAGCCGTGTAATGGATATGAGCACAGCTCTGGTGACAGGAGAGAGACGGTGGGAGTGAGGGATGAGGAACAGAGAAGTAGAAGAAGGAGAGAATGGACTCTAAAGCTCAGCTAAGTAATCCATTTACATGTGTGTCATATGATAAATAAATGACAAATGACTCTTCTTTTCGTGGCCCTAGTAAAAGTGAATTATGGTTTTGAAGTACCAGCAGCATGTTAACTTCACTCAGGGCAAATGGATCCTGGAGGAGTAGTTTTACCACAAAACTGCAAACACTGATTACATTTATGACCCCATTTGAAGCCAGAGTGTAAGACATCAGTCCTGGCAGGTTCCTTACTGGTATTACCAATTATATTCCCACTCAGCAGGTCTAATGAAGCTGGATGTGCTTTCTTTAACTCCAACCTGTGAGCTTGACACATTGTTAACGGTGTTGACATCTCTGCAGACACAGCACAGGGGTCCTAAAGGCTGGGGTAAGCCACAATTCAACAAAGTCAGCCAACCAAACAAGCATCTTCAAAATGTCACCACTGAGCCTTAACTTCTCTATATTCACTGCGACTTCCTTTCTTCGCCAATTGTCTGTCAGCACTTGGCTGAACTCCATAACACTGTGCACAATGGAAATACAAGGTAGACTGACTCCTGTGACATTTGTTTGGAGACCGGTGTGATGTCTTGAGTCTTTTTGCGATGGATGGAGGACCTGTGTTAACTGTGCCACTGATGGAGACCTCTGCTAGGCAACAAGTGCTGACATTATTCTTCTGCCTGCACTTTTCTATCAATCACGTTTTCCACTGAGACTGGGGAGGACAGAGGTGAGTTGAGGAGGGGGAGCGTGTACGAACAGCTTATCTGTCAGAAAGTGCATCAGGACAGGAGAAATAATTTGACTGGCCCTGACAGACCTTTCACTTTGCCTTTCTCTGACATAGGCTGCTGTCAAACTGACAGTGCAGCAGATTTGTTTCTTTATGGCGGGTCTGGGAAAGCCACTGTCAGACCACTGGCATTCAAAATGGAAATGTGAACAGATATCAAGACAAAACTGCTGTGAATGTTCTAATGAGCAGATATAAATCCAAAAAAGACCAGTATGAGGAAAAGCTCATATAGGACAGCCAACTCACTTGTCCTGTTTCCATATCTACATATAGGTAAACGTCAAAGAGGAGCTAAAAACTGCCACTGTTTATTCTCAAGTCAGAGTGGT
>NW_019474634.1:0-1632 GCF_002814215.2 Seriola lalandi dorsalis | reverse complement strand
TGCCCTTTTGAGTGTGTTACTATAGTGTGTACATAAGCATGTGTGTGCATGTGTGTGTGTATCATGTGCACGACAGTGTGCTGCCATCCTGGGACTAGCCCCGGCATACCCACATGCATGCGTTTCCCATAAAGTCAGCAAAGACTTCAACCAATGAGAGTGATGTTCAACATTTAAATCTGACCTCCCCTCTGCTTAGACAAAAATAACTTATTCATGTTTATTTTACAGAAACCAAAGTGCAACATGTGCCTGATTTTAGATCATATTAGCTGAATGCAAGTGTAGGTATTGTATGGCAGGAGGCGCTGGGGTATCGATGCTGTGATTATGCACAGCAGATTTTTTGACACAGCAGGAAAAGCAAATATGTAACTGCTTGTGGTTACCATTTGAACAATATGGCATGAATGGGGCACTTAATGGAAGAGAGTCACTATTAAAGTTTTTAGATACACCTCTACAGTGACAAGTTAAAATGTCCGCTGTGAAAACTGATGCAGATTTGGTTTAATCACGCATTAAGAATTAAGTAACAGGCATGTTTATTTTGCTGTATTGTATTGAAATTTAACAGAAGTCTCTTGTAAAGCTGTTGATAAAATGTTCAAAATTAGGTCACAGCAACATGATTTAAAACCATTACTTGCATCCGTTGGTGTATGCTGAATTAATGTTATAAATTTAAATTTAGACTGAATAAGGGCCACTGCTGACACAATGAAAATATCTCATTTGAGTTAACAAATTTTGAGAATTCAGGAAAATACCCAGTAGTTTCCACAGCATGACAAGAAATTTTACCCATTACCATGAGAAAACGACTCTGTAATTGTACGATACTGAGATAATCAACTTGTGATCTCAAGGTAACATTACAAAACTAATTTTTGCAGACATGTCCTTTTTGGGCTTCTGTAGCTATGTGTGTTTTTATTGCAATTTTTCCAAAAATTACCATGAATTTTATTCTAACTTTTTATATAACATCACAAAGGCCTGCAGGTAATTATCACTGTGATGAAATGGCATGGGAGAAACATGATGATCTATGTGTTTAGTAAATGAAAACATAAGTGTTTGAATATGTTATGTGGCATTTTTTGATTCTTTGATGAGATACGAATATTCTCTCATCAATATTAAATACATCAACATATTTCGTCATGTGTGATATTATTGCATGTGGATATATGATTTAGCTGGGTTTATTTAGCTCTGAAAATTGAAAGTTCACTGATGGAGACAGACTGTCTGCCCTAGTTGCTAGGCAGACTTCATGCTGGATATACTGTATCTTCTATACATGCGTGATTATGAGTTTTACATGTGTCTGAATGAGCCTCTGGTTGCTGACATAATGTCGTCTTGGCTGTCTGAGGCACGTGTGAATCTCACACTCCTTCCTGCCTCTTCTCGCCCACACACCTGTCCCATCCTGTGCCCTCTGCCCCTGAGCTGCATCTCTGCCCTGACAAGTCTCTCATTCATTGGATCTGGGCTTCGGGGGTCCTCACTGAAATCTTCAGCATGTGTCAGTTGCTACTGCGACAGACTCAAAATAGATGGTTAACAGCCACTTGTATGAGTTTGTATGAGTGTGTATGTGAGTGTGTGTGTGTGTGTGTGTGT
>NW_019474633.1:0-1632 GCF_002814215.2 Seriola lalandi dorsalis | reverse complement strand
AAAAAAAAAAAAAAAAAAAAACAGTTGGAAAATCCCAAATAACAACATGAAGAACAAAAAAAAGAATTGATTATCCAGTTATGGGTGGGTCACGAGCAAACGCCTGTTAACTGATCCATCATGGTGTAAGAGACATTACAACAACTCTGGCATACTAGCAAAATTAACCATGTGATGTGTGCTGTTGAACAAGTTTTATACACCACAGACATGTACATCTTCTGTGTGTTATTTAAGTTCAGCTGCTTTAACATGGCCTGTTGTTCTTTCTTGTTTTTCAGCCCGCTGTTTGTCACATGGAAAATAGGCAGAGACAAGCGGTTGAGGGGTTGTATAGGTACATTTTCTGCCATGAATCTGCACTCAGGACTCAGGGAGTACACCCTTACCAGGTGAGCAACAACATGGAGTTAGCCTCAGTGTGACAGAGCATGACTGTGGAAAAATAATGACACGCTAGTAAATTAAAGTGAATGAACTTTATTCATTTTTATTCTGTTTCACTTGTGTAGCTTTCTGTATCTGTCTGTGTGTGTGCGTGCGTGCGTGTTTGTGGGGAGCATGTGTCTGTTTGAGCCCAGATCCTGGTGGTTTAAAGAAAAGTTATTAATGCCCTTATGTTAATTTTATCTACTATAAAAATCTACAAAAAAACAAAATAGAAGCGTCATTCATTGTTCAGGTGTTGAGATAGATGGATCTTGTTGATATACTGTATGTGTAAACACGTTTCTTTAACAGAGTGCACTTTATAATGTGCAAACAACACAATTTATTGATCAAGATGAAAAGCACTGATACAAATAAAATGTACCAATAACCTCATGTGTTATACTGTGACTGTAATGTGTGGATTATTGTGAAGAAGTTTTAATTAATGCAAAATTGTGATTATAAATAGTCCTTGTGTAGTTGTATTGGACAATCTTATACCCTCTCCAGACCAACACAGTGACGGGGGTGAAACCAGCATATGTCATCTTACCGGTGGGTTGAAAGCGGGTTAGAAATCTAAGTTCAGTATTTATGTTACTGTTTTTTAAATATCATGTAACCTGTGACTCCTGCATGTGGAGAAGACTGAAACTAAAACTAAAACATTTGCAGACTTGAGTCTGAGAAAATGTTTAAAAAGACTCTTTTCAAAAGATGGTGTGGAATGTCTTCACTAGCAGTTCTTGACCTGAGGGCAGAAACACCTGACACCTGTCTAATATATGTAAACACACACAGCTCCTTACTGGGAATGTGTACATATACACACATTACAAACAGCCCTGTGGACAGCCGTTATCAGGGCTTGTGCTGCAACCACGCTGACCCCTGAATGTCTTAAGAAATTTAACCTCGGTTTCAAAAAGGGAAGAAAAAAAAAATCGAATTTTCAAATCCCGCACGTAGTAATCCAACTGTGGGGCAGTTTAATACTCGATTGTGACAACGACTTTCTCAGTTTCCTCCCATAATGGTGTTTTTGCTTTGTGCTTTTCTGTCTGCAGTGCCCTTAAAGACAGCCGCTTCCCCCCTATGACAAGGGATGAGCTGCCTCGCCTCTTCTGCTCAGTGTCTCTTCTCACCAACTTTGAAGACGTCGGTGATTACCTTGACTGGGAGGTAAGACGCCCGCTGTGC
>NW_019474632.1:0-1632 GCF_002814215.2 Seriola lalandi dorsalis | reverse complement strand
GATGGAGTTAACAGTTGGTGTGGTGATGCATTGATTTTTATTTAGTTCAGAAAACGATTTAAAGTTTAATACACGGGTTGATAATATATAAAGTTTGTTGTAGTTTTCAGTTGCAGATGTTTCAGACTCACAATCTCACTCCCTGGCTGTTGCCAAGTAACTTGAAATTAAATGTTGATGGTGAGGGTTTTGTAGAGAACAGACTTAACATCGATCACTCATTAGATCATCAGAAAGGCAACCACAAGTGATAAGACACAAAAAGGATTTAATTGTGTCACAGGCCCATCGTATCTCTAGGTGTTTTTCTCTCTCTCTTGTTTTTCCCCCCTCCCCTGTCATGTCGTGTGTGTGTGCGTGTGTGTGGGCGTGGCTTCCCTCTCCTGGCTCATCTCCACACCTGTGACTCATCACTTCATCAAGCCTCCAGTACAAATACATCAACTGACTCTCCACTCATCGCCAGATTGTTCAGTCTACATTACGGTAGCGTGCTCTCGGCCGCCCTAACTCCCGTGAAGATCTCACAGTGCTCAGTAGTAGTTTATTTTGGAAATTTTTGCTAACTTGTTCTCTCCTGTCCTCGGTGCTCTCGAGCCAGCCTCTGCCTGTCACGCCAGAAGATCCTCCAGCATCCATATCAGCCACACCACACCAGCTGAGCTCTGCCACTGCCTTCAACCTCCCTCTCTGCCAGTCTCCAGTCCACACCAGCCACCGGCCTTCCCTTCCCTCACTGTTGTTTTCAATAAAACCACTTTTTTCACCCCTCACCTCTGTCTGTGTGTCTGCTTTTGGGTCCAGGAAACTTACAAAACCGTCACAAATTGGCTGTTGTCGTAGACACGAACAGTGTCAAAATCAGTTCATGGTGTACTGCAGTTGTCCATTAAAGGAATGTCTCCAAAAGGATCATGTCAATATATTTAAGCATTTTAACATATAAACATTTTAATAAATTAATTAAAACAGATCACAGAAAAACTAGTTTTATCCCTGAGTAGAATATTTTACAATAGATGAAGCAACTTAATTCCTGTAGCTCTTTAGTTTCCCACTGCTGGATCCAAAAAGCTCCCAAGCAACTTAGAATGAGTTCCTGACAAAATGAGGCTTCATAGTTTCCACCAGCTTTAAATTAATTAATTAAATTAAAAAGAAAAAAAAGTCTCAAAGTCTAACTTCCCACTTTTTCTCAGATTCACAAGTGAGACTCTGAATGGCTGCTAAGGCATTTAAATGAGCTTCTTTCATCTTTATTCATTTAAAATTGAGGAAATAGTCATAACTATAGCTTTACTTCTAATCTTGGGACCCTGATGCACCAAGTTCACGGTCCACCACTGGGCACCATTGTTGTAAACTCTGTTGGAAACTGTCTGTAGCTGTTATGGGTGAGTGGGTGAGAGCTCTGCCTGTTCAGACCAAAAAATCAGTGACTTCACCCCCTTATTTTTCAGCTCCACCTTTTCTTGTCGTCCACCACAGTGTGCAACCCTGTCTCCTAGAAGTTACAATCATTTACTACTAAACTGTTTTCCCAATACTTTTATGGAGGCAACATAATTGCTAGCTAGAATATGCTCTGAGGCAACGTTTTCTTTTGAATGAATGAATGAATGAATGAATGAA
>NW_019474631.1:0-1632 GCF_002814215.2 Seriola lalandi dorsalis | reverse complement strand
CCATTTGTTTAGGGATGTTTTGCTGAGGCAGGTGCAGAGGGAGTTACAACACTCAAGACATGAAATAAAAATTTTTAGTACTTTTGCAAGCAATCATTCTCTTGCTTTTCAGATTGTAGGATTTGCAACTTTCCTTTTTCTTACGCGATAGTAATGTAAAAATCATTGGGTCTTAGTTGCATCCCTAACATGCAACAAACTCTGCATACCCTCCATACCCTCTCTAAACCCTCATTGTGCACCCACATGGGTGTTGTCACTTATGTTGACCTCCTTAATCCTGTGTGGGTATGTGCAGACTGACATCTGGCTTTGTTGCATCGCTTAGAGTGGACACATTACACCATTATCAATAAGCATTTGAGATCAAGTTCAACTCACCTGGAAAGTGAACAAGAGCTGCCACTGCATCAAGTTGAGAGATTTCCATTAGGTTGTCTAGAGTACACATTATAGAAAGTTAGACAATATCTTGATTGAATGAAAAGTTATTTATAAGACCAATCTATTCAGCTTTTACCCATTTAACCGATCAGTGTTGTTGAAATCATGCCCTGCAGGGTAAGGTATAAAATTGCAGTATATAAGTGATAATGACATGGTAGCGTTTATACGTAAGCCTCAGTATTTAATAGATTATTATTATCCTGAAATATAGATATTCAAAACACCAATTAATAGTCAAAATATTGAGAACAGTTAGAGTAACAGAGTGAGGAAAAGCAGGAATACAGGATGCATCATTTATAATGTCATATGGCATAATTAGACTGTTGTGGCTTGACATTAGTTTGCACCAGATGTTATTTCTTCACTTTACGCCTGTTCCTTTACAGCTATTACAAACCAATACGCTTCTTTTTTTGTATTTTTGAATATTTGGAATTCATTTGTTCAGCCTCACTGGGCTCACAAAAGTTGAATCCTAGCCCACAGAAAATTTTTTGTATTTAAAAAATAACCTCTCAAAGTGCAAAATGTGACTAATAAAAATCCAGCAAGTGAACTCTTAGATCAGGGAACAGCCAGGCATTGATATCTGGTCTTGGTATCCGTTGGAGAACTACGCAAAACTGCAGCTGCCTTAATCTTGTGAGGTAATTGTTGTCAGCTTGATGGCACTGTATGTCGGGATCAAGTGGGACAGAAATCTGAGGGAAACTGTCCTGCTGTGTGTTGATTGCTGGCAGATGAATTAGTGCAGACCTGGCTAGTCTCAAACTGAGCCTAATGCTACTGTCTAATAGAGATGGGTGGCATTATGTAATTTCCAGCAGAGCTCCAGCCAACTTCACCCTGACTAGAGGCCTAATTAGCCAGAGTAATTGAAAACACCTGTGTGGGTGTGCAGGGTCTTCACATCAGTAATTCTGGCACATTTTCGCTGTGTTCATCTTGCAACAATAATGTTGCCTGTCCTGTGTGTCCAAAACCACAATTTATTTATTTCTGAAACTGTTTTTGAGTGTCACTTTAACACACATTAGAAAGACATGCTGCTGTCTTTTTCTTTGTGACAAGATGATTATAAATAAATAGTGGCTACAGATTTCTGATTTTAGGGGGTGTTTAGTTTTTTGCTGAAGGTGCCAATGTTGAAAGTTAGAGCTCTGAGTTCTGTATACAGTTAAG
>NW_019474630.1:0-1633 GCF_002814215.2 Seriola lalandi dorsalis | reverse complement strand
TTGACCCCTTCTGTAATGCTAACAAACGACATTGGTTTGGTTTGAGATAAGGCATTTGTTTTAATGCAAATTGAATTCTCATGTTTGTCACAACCATAAAAACTGTGTGCATGTTTAGCTGTGTTTGTGAATTTACACAGGTAGCATCTCCTCTTGTGTGTGTGTTTTCGAATAGCACACCACTTACAAAACTTTTTCTAGTGAAACCCTTTTCTCTCCCCCCTTTCGGCCATCTACAGTTGACTTAAGTGTCCAAAAAAGATTAGCATCAGTGTGAACATTGTCTTACCTTTCACTGTTTCTATGTACAGGTGCGTCAACATGAGCAGAAGCGTGGCAGCCGTGACCCTGCGACGGGCGTTGACTCCTCATCACGTCACAGCGGAACTGGGCAGGACAGCGGCTTCGGCAGCGACAGTGCTCGCATCCGCATCGTCCAAATAGAGCAGCAGAGTGGGGCCAGCCACCACTGCATCGCTAGGCCCTCCCACAAGTCCACTATCACCAAGAACCTCAGCTTCATCCCCTTCGACATCTTCCTCACCGCTAGCAAGCTGTCTGTCATGACTTATGCTTGTTCCAGTCCCTCAAAGGCCCTTCCCTTATCGGCCGACACTCCCAGCACACTGGAGAAGAAGGAGCCTGGGGATAAGGTAAACAAAAAGCCTTCATCCACAAAACACAGAAGCTTGCATGTGAGTCAAACTCTGGATCTGTCAGTTGTCCATGTGTATATAATTATTCATTCCATACACAATAGCAAAATGTGCCTTCATGTATAAGTACAAAGGATTAATACAGCAGTTTTGTAATCAACTTTACATTTGAGAATGACATAGAATTATGTGATGATGGTATTTTCATACAGTCCCAATTTATACAAATTGATTTTATCCAATATCATGATGTGTTTTAAACTGTAATTTAAATGTGTACAGTACAGGGGGCAATTGTGTTATTTCCTTTAATCTTTCACTGCCCATCTAGCTGACTTTAATAAAGACTTTAATTGTCTGTGGGTGATGTCAACAGGATCTGTATAAACTGCATGATGCTGGCAAATTATGATGGACCAAAAGTCCCTTGTGAATTTGCCAGATTCTTATTGAATCATTGTCTCAAGTAATTTCATTGAACTTTGTGCAAACTAATGTTTGATATAGTACTAAATGATCCTTTTACATCTGCTTTAGGTAGGAAAGAGTGCCCTCAACCAGCCTGAGATCTTGTCTGAGTCTCCTCCAGCTTCATCCTCGCCGACTCCAGACCCTGCTCCAGCTGCACAGGGTTCCCTTGCAGGCCTGACAGCTGAGGACATCTTCAACAGCAACACCTCCCAGCCAGCCTCCCCGCTCCTGAGAAGCAGCCTGCTCTCCCTGGATGGCCTTCCGACTCCCAGTCGCTCCTCAGCACGCCAGGCGCTGGGTGTGACCATAGTGAGGCAGCCAGGGAGAAGAGGGGCTGGGGACCAAGTGTTGGAACCTCTCCTGTACCTCCAGGTGCTGCAGCCCTCTGCTCTGCTCAGCTGCCACCACCGCAAGCAGAGGATGGAGCTGTCTGTGTTTGATGTGGCCTTAAGAGGAGTAACTTCTGACTACAAGTGCCTAGGTGAGCTGGAGCTGATTAAGATATA
>NW_019474629.1:0-1634 GCF_002814215.2 Seriola lalandi dorsalis | reverse complement strand
GGAAACATTTGTTTGTGCATGAACCAGAGTTTTACCATGTGCCCCCATTTAGAGTGACGAGGTCTTTGTCACAGACACGCACCGTTATCATGATAAAAATCACTGATTTCTCTGGTTTGAGAATTGCTGGAACAACAACAACAGAACTGGGACTTTTAACTACATGCATCACTCTGTTTAACTGTTAGTTAGCGTGACATTAACAATCATTACCTGTCTTAGATTGTAACAAACTTTGCAAAGATGAATATATTTCCAGAAATAAAAATGATGTATGGTCGTCAGAAGAGGATGAAGGGAAGAGGCCAGGATACCTCAGCGCACACCTTGGGGGATGTTATGGTATATGTTGCTTAGCAGCAGTCCAGTACCAGTCCAGATGCGGATCTATTGTGTTGATGCAGCCAAATAAATGATAAAATTAAAAAAACAAATCATAATTTGTTGTTGCTTATTTAAGTAATATGGCGCATGTAGAGCTGTTGTATAAAAGCAAGCTTAAAGATCTAGTCAGTTTTAGACATTTTAATGTGGAAAAGTTCCATATTATAACTTTAATTAAATTCATAATGTTTAATTTCACCCATTTGTTTCTAACTAGGTAGGAAAGAATGTACACAGCAACAATAGTTTGTTAAGAAGCCTGAGCTTACAAAATATAATATTCCACATACACAGTGGAATCATCACACAGGAAATCTAGTAAATGAATAAATCCTTGACATGTAGCTTAAGTCACATTCACTATCAAATACTGGAGCTGATTAAGTTGCTGCTACAGTAACCTGCTAACAGACCTGTCTAAAACTAGTGTAGGTACATGTTTGGTCAAACATACAGGTCAGTATTGTAGCAGGTAATGAAGTCAGTGAGTGTTCCCTGAAATACAGCAATACAGGCCTGTGTGGAGTCTATATATGTGTGTGTGTGTGTGTACTGTATCTTCAAACATTTGTCAGCATGTGTTCCACAGAGCTGGAGAAACCAGGCAGTGGTAGTGACCATGCTAAGGTCACAGCCCTGAAAGAGACGGCCCCTCGCTCTCTTCAGGGACCGCAGTCACAGCTGGTGCGGCTCCACCGGCGTTCACACACCAATGATTATCCACTCTGGGGTCATTGTGCACCACATCTCTCCCCTGGCCCAGCAGTCCGTCACAGTCGCAGTTGGTCACACCTGGGTGGATTCAGGGCTCTGCAGAGTTGATAAGCGCGCTGGAGGTGGAGGTGCTGACGAGGTGAAGGGCACTGGGGATTCTCTATTTGGCTTTAAAGAGAGAATAGGTATACTGTGCACAGGCACGCCACATAGGCTGTAAATGCATATTTTAATGGATCTTATCGATTTGCAGAGGTTAAGAAAACACAAACAAACTGAAAACATCTTCACCAATCTGACAACACATGAGCAACAATTCGAAAAGTAAAGGGAAACAACGCTACAAAATATAGAAACACCCTGCAGATGCAGAAAACACAACCAAAAACAGGAAACACAACCCTCGTCACGTGCAGATGCGTAGTCAGGACCCCTTAGTGTCACTTTTTGACACACTGGGTTCCCCTTTAATGTCATTTTTGGAATGAATGAAGCGAGACAAATGTGGCTGTGGTGTGTTGTGGCCATCATCTCCC
>NW_019474628.1:0-1634 GCF_002814215.2 Seriola lalandi dorsalis | reverse complement strand
GTTATAAATTCATTAAGCGAAACATTGTTTAAGGTGACAAAGAAATGTATCCTAAATGAGATGGCGACATGCCCAACTTTCATGCAGAACAATCTGTCATGTTTTATTATTGAGTTGTCGCAAAGAATGAGGAACTCTTCAAGGACATTTTTCACAGAGTATCTGCTATTCCTTGGTGCCAGGATTGTACTGTTTTCTCCTTCTCAAAAAAACAAATGAATAATTTCATGAGGCTTTCTTTTTTTCTCTCTTTTCTTTGAATGCTGAGGGCAGACAGTATTTTTCCATTGCAATCATAGTGCCTACATTGTGATTGAAATGTAACTTTTTCGGACAACTGTAAAGTGCTCTACTTATGTCCTGAATGATTCATATGCACTAACACTAGAGCTGTGCAAGTGATTTGGTGAAATGAATGTGGTGCGCCTATCTGCCTCTTCTGTTCACCTTTGCACTTAATTAGAAAAAGTCATCCACGTCTACACAATCACATCAGCTGAAATCTAACACCCTTATGGTATTTTGAGTGTTGCCATGCACAAAGGAGGCATGCACCTGTCATAAGGAGTAATGCTCAGCGTGGTCCAGCGGGTTTGGCTTCAGTGCAGATGTGTCAGAGGGAATCAAGAGCTAGTGACAGTTGCACTACTGAACGGCAGAGGCTAGGGCAGTGTAACAGGCCACTCATGCATCGAATGTCACTCACTTGCGGTACAGGTCCCGACATAGAGGACTGGATGGGGCCTGTTCACCTGTCAAGAATAAACACTGACATGGTGCTACACAGTTTCACAGTGCACAACCCACGTAACCTCTGGGTCATACATCAGTCTGAAGTGACAGGCCGTGGGTCATTTTGTAGCACTTGGAGCTCCTCCCACTGACTGACATGAGCGATGACTGCTACTCACCGTGCCATTTCTTGCACTGCATTTGGCTGCACTTAGCTACTCTGGCTTGGGATGGCGGGCCGTTCTCCAAAATTAGCAGCAGCTCTTGACTCTGCTTGACCCTGTCATAGCTGAAGGCTCATTATCGGGCTAATAACGCCACTGTTGTGGTTTTTGCCTCAACTTATAGCCTCAGCATTGTTCTCAGCTGCGTTACCATTACTCTTGTTACCACGAGACTCCCCCCAGAAGTCGAAAGCAATTCTAGAAAATAAGGAATGAGCAAAGATCGGCTGGGAAATCTGGTTTGACATGTGTTTTGTTTCTTTTGACAGTTATTAGTTGGAAGGCAGGGAATGCACTGAATAGAGGTTAGTTCCGTGTTGTTGCGGAGGGTGAGCGTACTCCTCTGCCAGGGCCATAAAGTGATGAGGATCCACGGGTGCTCCCCAGGGTCTCTTTGCTTGTTAATCAAGCAGTGGGATGACAGGCCATTTGCTGCATGAATCACTGCACTCTCATCATGCTGAAAATGACTTGCATTTTTTGAAAAGCCGAGTGTAAACTGCACCTTTGTTGCTCTGTCAGGGTAATGTGAGGGGAGAGCTGTTTCATCTGTGTGTTTCAGTGGGATGTACAGCCATCAACCTGATTTAAGAGTCTTCATTCATAGTCGGCCATAACTAAAACAATGGTATGTTTTTCTGTTTCCTCTACTAAATATGGATGACTTTTTTTTTTTTT
>NW_019474627.1:0-1635 GCF_002814215.2 Seriola lalandi dorsalis | reverse complement strand
AGCACCAGCTCTACATGCTGCCAGAGGAATTCCTTCAAGCTGCAGTCCACCAGCTGAGCGCCCATCGACATGCTGCCTGAATCTCCACTGCAGCTGGACTGCCGAGCCGAGCGTCGCATCTGCTGGTAACGCCTTGGTCCTGACACCGACGTGGTGGAGTCTTGGTCACACAAGATGCAGTTGGACCGCAGCTGACCAAGCAAGGCACCTACAGGGTCCTCGTCTGCTGTTGGTATCACATACACAAATGCCTGGTTGGCGGGCACGGTGAACAAGCAGTTGCTGCTTTGGTTGGTAAGGACTCTGCTTTTACGGAAGATGCGATAAATTTGGTCCTCCAGGGCATGCTGCAGCCTCCTCCTGGGAGAGTGCTTTTTGGGTTTGTCTGGATTTCCTCCTGACTCTGAGCCGTTTGCAGAAACCTTTGGAATAACAAACAAAAGAGGTGTCATTTAAATTTATATAAAACTCACTTGACTGTTGTGTACCTCCAACAAAATTTCAGACCTTTTTAATACTATAGAATTGCAGTGATATAGATTTATATTTTTTATATATTCTAAGTATGATGACAAAGGAGGGATAATATCTCCTAGAATTATTTACTTTATCACATTTTTTCAGCACTTTACAGAAGTATATTACAATGATTCCTATGATATAATTAATCAGATTAATGTGTAGTAATTGAACACTGAATCTGTGGGCTTCAGGCCTCCTGACTGTTGGTGCACTGAGCAAATTGAATGCTTTGGCGACAGGTTTTTTTACTTGTCCCTGTAAGAAATATGCACAGCTGCTAGTAATTAAGTTCAACAAATGGACTTAATTAAAAAGAAGACCTTCAGAGTGCCGTTCATCTGGAAGACGAAGAGCAGGCGCGGAGGGCAGGGCCGGCAGTTCACCTTCCACTCCTTGGACACCGGACAGTCTTTGATGGCAGCTCGGATCAGAGGCAGCACCTTCTGTCTCAGGGCGTCCAGGGCTCTGAAGAGCCGGTCGTAGGTCACATCGAAGGTCTGGTTGGGATGGACGAGCAAGAGAACATGGCAGACGGAGAACATGTAGAGCAGGTGGAGGCAGTGCTGTCTGTCGAGGCCTTTCCAGAAGTCATGGGAGTCAGAGTGGCCGGTGCCGGCGCTCAGAGACTGGCAGGCTTGCAGCAGCTGCCGGCTGTCGCAGACGGAGGAGAGCACCAGGTACAGCACCCGGTTCTCCTGGTTGTAGAAAGCCTGGATGTGGCTGTCTGCGGTGCCGCCGTCCTGCGGTCCGCCGAACAGCGAGAAGATATGTTTGTCCGCCAAAGTGTTGATAAGAGACTCCTTCAGCGGCCCGGGCTGCATGTTGCTTTTTCCGAAAATACCAACAACACACAGGCCGTCGTCCCGGTAAGCAGCGTCCTCCAGGAAGTCTGACTGAAGCAGAGCCCCGATACTCACAGGGACAGCCATATTTGCTTCCTTCATGTTGAGAATTTAGGGGAATAAAAACAACGACGCACCCCTTTCCGGGTTCGTAACAATATGTCCGAGTAGATACAACATCTATTTCACCGTTCCCGTGTTTGTTACATGTACTTTCTCATCGACTGGAGAAAGGATTTTTTTTTTTTTTTTTTTTTTAAAAGAAAAATTA
>NW_019474626.1:0-1635 GCF_002814215.2 Seriola lalandi dorsalis | reverse complement strand
CAGCTACAGCTTGAGTTGCAAGAAAGATATGTGGACTGATGAGGAGATGGAACAAAAATAAATACTATGTTTCCATCCTGTTTTTTAAATGTTTTTGACTGGTGCTCCTTTAATCACATCATGTTGTTGCACCGTCTTCTTCTGTGGTGGTTTAATGGCATCGACTGGAGAATAGGCACCAACTGTTTGTCTACACTCTAAATTCTGAAAGAAATTTGAATTAAACCTCCTTCTTCTCCTTTCTGTGTTTCAGGGAATCATGTCACTGTGGTCACTCACTCTCGTTACGTCAGTCACTGTCTGGATGCCGCCGCTGTCCTCGCCAAGGAGGGAATCGAGTGTGAGGTAGAGAAACACACCTGTTGATATGTGACATAGGTGACCTGTGCTCAGCAGTGTGTTAACTACTTCCTGTCTGTGCATCAGGTGATCAACCTGCGGACTATCCGTCCCTTGGATGTGGAGAGTATTGAGACCAGCGTGATGAAGACCAACCACCTGGTGACAGTGGAGGGCGGCTGGCCTCAGTTTGGCGTCGGAGCAGAGATCTGCGCCAGGGTCATGGAAGGTAACGGCTGACTAACTTGTAAATCTGAAATCTGAGTTTCTAAGTGATGGCACTTCTGTGACCAGCATCTTTTTAGCTTAGCTTAGCACACACACTGAAAACAGGTGGAAAAACAACTAGCAGACTAGAAATGGTTTGGCACATCACCCTGTCACCCCCAGATTAAATGAACAGGAAGTAAGACATTAATTTGTGATCTGTAGACATGCTGGTAGGTGGAGATGGGTGTTGGACAGAGCCAGTCTACAGGCTGAATATATCTCAGACAATAAGCATATTTTCTTTTGTGTTGAACTGTTCCTTAGTAATGTCAAACTCATTAATTTTGTCCGTACCTCTGCGAACTCTACACCTGGATATCTTGATTTAAAGATTTTGTTACGGCACGAAACAAAACCTCCTGAGTGGTTTGAAATATCAACAGTGTGCTGAGAACTCTTCAAGCACTACAATGAAATCTCTAACCTCCTGTGTGTGTTTGTAGGTCCTGCCTTCAACTACCTGGACTCTCCAGTCACCAGAGTGACGGGCGTAGACATCCCCATGCCGTACGCCAAAATCCTGGAGGACCACAGCCTGCCGCAGATCAAAGATATTATCTTCTCTGTCAAAAAGACCCTCAATGTCTGAGACGCACACAAACACACTTATGGGACAACCCCACCTGAATCCTCTTTGTCTTGTTCACACAGATGGTGGAAACTTAGTCTGGTAAAATATTTTAACCAGGTGTAAATACAGCCAAACAATTTCTTAAGAATCGCTCCTGACTATAAAGTTTCCAACCAGATGTTGGTCAATGAAACGCACAGCTCTTCAACCTGCACCCAGAGTGGAGGACACACAGAGTCCAGTCAAGTCATTGCCCCTGATACAAACTTAACCGAACTCTGCATGTGGCTCTGGTTGCTCTGTCCACTTCCTCCCCTTCAAAGTAAAAGTTGCTCTATCCTGTAGATCTTTCTGTGACGTTTGGCGACGACAAAACTGCTGAGTGAGAACAAAGAATGTCAGGATTTGATCAGTCTGCAGGTCAGAATAATCGTTTGAATTTAACTTCCTCAGCC
>NW_019474625.1:0-1635 GCF_002814215.2 Seriola lalandi dorsalis | reverse complement strand
AAGAAAAAGGTATATGATAGTATTTTATATGTAGTTTTGTACTCAGTTTTAGCCAATGAGATAAAAGGTTTTTGGTTTTTCACTTAGCACAGTGAAATCCCCAAACATGTAATGAGAGCTCTGGTAACTGTTTGAAAAGTTTTAATCAGAAATCTCAAAAGTTTACAACAGCAGAGGCGATGAACATACCCTGGCCAGTCTGTGATGTTTTATATCAAAGCAAGGATAGAGCTGAAAAAACAAAGTGCTGAATCCAGATATCACTGAACAAGGATGGCACACTCTGTGTGGAGAAAGTGCACATAAGTAGAGTTTGATATGGGCAAAGAGAGATATGTACTGTACTTTAATTAAGGAGAATCAGTTTTTTCTTTGTTACAGCTCCACTCAGGCAGATAAGGCTAGCAGATGGATTTTCACTTGGTGTCACTTTAACATACAGTAAACTAGAATGTCGCTCAGTAGAGTGCATACTTCCTCCAAGGCCAAACAATCCTACACACGTCTGTCAGATCCAGATTAGTATTTGGATCTGCACCTAACTGTGCCAAGTCATAGATCGTAACATTATTAATATGTCTGATTTTTTTACATCAAGATCCATATATTAAATTCCCGAGAAGTTGATAAAAGATGCCCTAGGAAAGTGATAAACAATTACTGTTACTTACTATTGAGCACCTTTAACTAGATTGGCAACAGAATTTAATGGGCCATGCCCCATCCCTCCACCAGGTTTGGTGGAAATCAGTGCAGGCCTTTTTGCATAATCCTGCTGGGTAATTATGACATTAAGCTCTTATTAATTTGGCAAACTATGAAACAAACAACGCCGTCTGGTTTGTCAGGACTAGTCCCTCCTCCTGTCAACAGGAAAACCTCACTTCAAATTCTGTCATTGAAAAGCTTCTGCAGTTTGACAGCAGGTCCCAGAGCTTGATGGGATCATCATTCAGGAAACACTTCTCTATCTGATGTCCCCAGACACCACAGTTCTTCCTATTTCATCTCCCTTGGGACCAAAACTGCTGTCAGTTTGATGTGGTAGCCACACACAAATTTTCTGCCTTCCTTTTTTTGTTAGGTCTAAATAAACATTTTCCTTCATCAAGAGCTTCACAGCTTTTGTCCCACAGCCCTGCTTATCCCCACTCCATGATAAGGGATGGCTGCAGGTCTTTGATCGCAAATTCCAGACTGTTTCCTGTCCCAAGAAGGCAAACACAGGAAGTGTTGGGTTTGGGGCTGTTACACGGTGGTAACAATAAGGGCAGAGTAAATCAGTGTTTAGTGACAGCAGCTCCTAAAAGGCCCATGGGAAACTTCCATATCGGCACAAAGGAAACAATGAAGTGCAGGTAAACATAATTGCTACAATATAAGCATATACTAACTTGAGTTTTTTGACAATATGTGCAAAAACAATTTTATTGCACAGGGAAGCACCTGTGATCAGCAGGCATAAACCCTAATGCAGCAGTGGGCTGAAAGACATTAAAGCTGCTATTTGCGATTTTGCACAGATTTTGTATAGACTCACGATTAGTCAGATCACCTTTTATTAGCTGATGGTAATGATGCCTTCAGGATTATTATTATTATTATTATTATTATTATTATTATTATTATTATTAT
>NW_019474624.1:0-1635 GCF_002814215.2 Seriola lalandi dorsalis | reverse complement strand
CAAAATGTAATAATTGGTCTTGTCATATATAAAAATCTTCCAGTGGGTTTTGCTTTATGGTTATTTATTACCTGTCCACCTTATATGCAGTGAACAGGAGAAAACTCTTCATCCTCTTCTCTCCAAAATCTGTTTTTTCCGGGACACCTGTGCACATGCATGAATTTCTGAATTATATCTAATATATTGAGGAGAATTTAAGCCCAGCTTAACCTCTCCATTATGGTGTATACTGCAGCCTGTGTAATTTTGGCATTGGCTGTGTTGGCACTGGCTGAAATATCTTAAACGGCTCATTTCTTAATTAAAATCGGTGTGGAATCATTCATTTGGACGACAGAATATTGTCAAAATGTGATCACACCATCTGTCAAAAAACACGATATCATTGTTCCAGTGAAGATCGAGAAATCAAATATATACGCACGTTTTACAGACACACTTATCATCACATGCACACACTAATCTAGTCTGAAACTAAAACCAGAGACCAGAAGTGTCCAAACATTTAATTATGGTGGATTTTCTTTACCTTCCGTTTTCTTGTGGGCAGATTTCTCTGTATGACCTTTACTTAACCACGGTGGCCTCCCGAGGTCTAAATCTCCTTTCCGAAAGTCTGAGCCAAATGGCATCACAATTATGTCACATGAAACCGACGCAGCGCCAACCCTCACTAAAGGAAATAGCTTCAAGACAGAAGAGGGACAAGGAGAACTTAGGAACATCAAAAATATCATTAAAATGCATTTAAACACACCGGGATTTCGTCTTCATAAGTGTAGAATTACAAGTACATAATGACACAGAGTCCCTTCCCCCCTCCCATTCAGAGGGTGTGAGGTAAAAACAACCGCTGACACTGGCATCGGTCCTGGCATTTGTACAGATAACTACTCAGACCAACCGCTGAGCAAATGGAGCCAAGCAGTCATCCATACTGCACTTTATGGAGCTGAGTCATTATGCAATCATCATGCAGCGCTCTCCAAACCCCAGACAGCATTAAACCCTTGCATAATATACAGTAACATACAGTAGATAGTCACACACACATTCACACACGTGATAGCTTTAATCTCCCCATGATTTAATCTCTGCATTCAGTACTGAGTATGTACAGCTGGATGCTCTGGTGAACCACTTCAAAGCGCCGACTGCCGGCAGCTTTGGCACTTTGAGCCTTTGCATAATGTACAAGCAGTTATTTGAGATGAAAATCCACCCTAACAGGACTTCACACATTGTTGGTGTCTTAATTTTCAATATTCTGATGTATTTATTGAACTGAAAGATTGTCTTCCTTGGTTTGAGGAAATATCTGAGCATCCCCGAAACAGCTGAAATAACAAGCAGTCCTTTTAACTCTGGTAGATTCAAATGAGTCACCTGGCTGGACAGTTGTTGCGCCTATAATTTTGTACAATTGGTGAACAAGAACAAGTATCTCCTGAAGCGAGAAGAGCTACGGTTTAAATCTGAAAACACCACATGGAGACAAGGCAGGGAGCAGGAAACAGAATGCTGAAATGGAGGCAAATGTTGTAAACACTGACAAGCGATTTTCTGGGGATACAAATGTATTTCCTGGTTCAGAAGATTTTGCACCGCTATGGTAAAAAAAAAAAAAAAAAA
>NW_019474623.1:0-1636 GCF_002814215.2 Seriola lalandi dorsalis | reverse complement strand
ACTGCGGAAAAGGATTGCACACACTACCTAAGGGGATAAATGAGCTCCCTTCTTACACAGAAAACTGTATTAGCTTTCTTGGGACCAGTCTGAGTTAATACACCACTAGATAAGTGAAGCGAAGCCAGTGTAATGCTGTGGAAAGGAGTTAAAGGAGTTTTTGCTTTGTGTTTTCCATCACTTGGTGCTATAAGAGCGTGTGTCCTTTAAATAAGTCGAGATGCTGAATTTGTCAATTTGTCACTTAAACAGGAAACAAATAAAATTAAGAAATAGCAAAGAGGCAACATCTGAAAGTCCTGAAACCCTGAGGCATCCACTGTGGCCACAAGCCCAGGCAGAGCTGAAGATAATGGAGAAAAACATAAACAAGGACAAAGATCAACCAGCTGGTGGTGCACATCAGGGTTCAACCAGGCTAGTCAAAAAAAGAAAAAAAAAAAACCCTCGACACAAACACTCGACAGTTCTCAAACTTACAGAGCTGTTTGTTTGGATTTGTTTATCATTCCCCTTCCAGGTTTAATCTTCTGACAAACCAAGCACTGATTAGCAGCCCACTGGGGGAGGACTGGTGGTCAGGCCATTACAGGATAGTGTTTAAACAAACTAACTTTTGGCAAAAAGAAGAAAACAAAATCTAAAATGGCTGAAATCCCAGGTCTGGATCACCATCAAAATCCAGTCAACTGATCCTTGCACAAATGGCTATTTGTCCAGCAAATCTCAGTCAAATTCAGGATAATTTTTTACATATTTTGCTAATAAACAAACAAACAGATGGGGGTTAGATATTACCATCACCTATTTTATTATTGGAGTATAACACTCTTATTAGCCCATGATCCTACAGTAAGAAGACCAAGATAAAAATCCAGGACAGACTAGATTTGGGTTTAACAGTTTTTGTTGGCAGTAGTTCTGTTTAAATATTCACACATTATGATTGGAAGATGATCTGACAATGTATCACTGGGCCACTCAACTTTACCACACGACAGTGTCTCATACATATGCTGTTTTACTTGCTGCAAGTGATGCTAATTACTTACTAGCAGTGGGCAAATAATGGTTATTTTTATGGTTGTATTTTCAATTAACGTAGCTTAAACAGTGTCAGGAAACATTAAGAACATTAAGATGTTTTTTTGCCATAAATCAGAAAAGTTTGTCCATGTTTTTAGAAGGAAATGTTGTATAAATCCGGCTATGAATGAAGGTTTTTGCAAAGGGGTTTGTTCATATATCAGAGTATAGAAAGCATGCATTTTTTTTGGAAACCAGCATTTGCAGAAACAATATCTAATATAAAGGAAATGACCATGTTCAGATCCAATAACATGCGAGAGAAAGTGCTCTACAATGACGCAATCCGACAAAGTGCAGTATTATAGATTTGTATTTCTCTCATTTTCTTCCCACTAGTCTGAAGGAAAACGTGATGGGAGCAAAAAAAGCACAAAATCTCAAAATTGACCAGTGCATGAAAAAATGATGTGTTTGCCTGCTGTGTTTCACCTTAAATTTGAGAAGCTGGAACCAGAGAATATTTGGAACATTTTTGCTTAATAACTGACTGAAATAAATAATTAATTATTGTTCTAATCAATTTTTAGATGATCAACAAATCAACAAA
>NW_019474622.1:0-1636 GCF_002814215.2 Seriola lalandi dorsalis | reverse complement strand
AAGAGGGGAGAGGCGGTGGAAGGACTGAGGAAGAGGAGGATGAGGAAGGATGGATTGAAGGTATGGCGGTTTTCTTCGTAATTACTCACATCTGCCTCAGCACTCTCCGTCCCTGAGTAATATTCATCTGACAGCGGAGCGAGAGGAGCAGCTCTTATTCTAAATACTTGTCTGGTGGCGACGTCGCCGATGATTGAGTCGAGTGTCTGCTGAAGAATCTCTCACTTATTCTCCAACACTGCCGCAAAATACTGAGTCCAGAAAGAAGCCGTCACTCTTTGATTCTGATGCACTCACACGTTTGATGTTGCTAAAAGTAGAACTGCTGCAGAGCAAGAGCCAGGGACGGATTCTACCGATCAGAGGTGGGATGAACTGTGGATCAAGGCCACAGCTTATATCCAATTTAAAGTATTACACAGAGTTCACCTTTCAACATCTCGACTTTCCCAGATCTATTCCAGTCCTGCAGACCGCTGTGACAGATGCTTCCTCTTCTAACTGGAGTCATACGTTTTTCTTTTGTCCCAGATTACATCAGGTCTGAAGTCATTACTCTATGATTTTAAAAAGGTCTGTTGACTCTTCCCATCTTAACTCTTCATAGTTAGATATATTAGTCTCTAGCTTTTTATTGGCTCTTTCTCTGTTGCTGAAGGACGTCTTGTATTTTCTGAGGTTATAAAATATAATATTCTCTGTGAAAGGCACCTCAGCATTTTTTTTTTTCATAAATGCCCAAATTTCTTTTGCTTTTTATTTACTTTATTTATATAATTTTCCTTTTTATTTATTTATATTAGTTATTACAAGTTAAAATCCATAAGCATTTAAATGTTTAATGTGTTATATATTTGATATATTTATACATCTTTTATTATTTGTGTTATTTTCTGATTTCTCCTGCTGAGAAAAGGATTGCTGCCATGATAACTTTCCAGATACACCACTGTGCAGCCTCGTGTTGTCACTGTCAACATGCAACATGAGAAATACTGTCATTAATCAAACAGTAAAAACACGTCACATCCATAAAAACAAACGACTCGTACACGTGGGAGGGATAAAGTGGGACGTCTTCTGGCTGGAGGACGAGGAGACGTTATTGCACCATGTATTGCACATTTCTTCTGTTGGGAGGAAGGTGTAGCTGGAGGAGACTTCCTGACTTTTAGCCTTGTTGAAATGTACAGACGATCCCGAGATAAAGATTAGAGGACACATTACAATGTCTGTGTGTTCAGATGAGAACACCTCCTGACTTTGCCCTCCTCTTTGTTTGGTGTGTCTGTAGCTCTTCACTTTCAGCTGAAGGTTCACAGTCTGCGTTCCTTAAGTAAACGCCACTGAAGTGAAATCAAGTATATTCATCTCAGGACACATCCAGAGGACACACTAACAGCTGTGAGGAGGGACGACATTATAAAAGCACTAATAAGGTAAAGACCTGTGTGTCAGGTGTGGTACTGGTTCCTCTGGGACTCGGCTGAACATACTCTCCTCCTCATCTTGCTGCTGCATGGTCTCCATGGTGATCATTATGAATGGATGGTATAGTTGCACCATTCGCTCACACGTCACCTTAGCACAGGTGTTCTCCTGTCACAACCCGGTCTCCTTTACATCCCCCCCCCCC
>NW_019474621.1:0-1636 GCF_002814215.2 Seriola lalandi dorsalis | reverse complement strand
CAGGGACTGGAGGCCGGGGAGACTTTCGTGTCTGAAATACATTGGGGCAAAGTTGTGAAATGAAACTTTTAACAAAGAAGTATCAGACTTTGAGAAAGAAGTATCCGTCACAATGGAAATCTTCTGTACATGGTCATTTAAGTTTCTCTAGGTACTAACTTGATTGCAATTGGTCTCGAACTTCCACTGACTGATGGAAATGTTTAAAGTTGCAGGGAGGGTTATGCCACAAAGCAAAAAGCACTGTAACTAAGCACTAAGGAACACATCAATCCACTTCAAGCCATGGATAATATACTTTAAAATTAATACATATATGCACTCTGGTAAAGATATATGGGTAAACAATATGCATGAATGTATACTGTCTTCTTTTTTCCTTCAATCAGTCGGCCTTTTCTTTAAGACACAGCCAGGTGACTCTTGGATAAAGTGTCCACAGCATCTTGACGCCGTTGACATGAAGATATTATTTCAATACCTGTCACCGCTGGGGTTGATTACATGTTTATCCATTTCACGTGACCAGTTATAATGTGAGTGTGATCTAAAAGAGACACACATACAGTACCAGTTAAAAGTTTGGACACGTTGTCCGTGTGTCTTAACTTTTGACTGGTACTGTATTTTGTGAGGAGGAGTTATCATTATTCTGTCACGTGTAGCCACTGATATTTTCATATTTGTGATATGTGTGTACAACAAGAATTAGCATAAATTAAACCATTAACGGGCCTTAATGCAGAATGATCAACCACTAAAACTAACTCTACAGCAATGCTAGAGGTCCTTTAACGCTTTCACTTTGGCACAGCGGTACTTTGAGCTAAATGCCAATGTCATCATGCTAACATGCTTGTGTTTAGCATGTACAATACTAACAATGATCACCATCTTATTTTTGTGTGTTTGTTTGCTAACATTTGCTAATTAGCACTAAAAGAGTAGAGCCGAAGCTGATGGGAATGTCAGTAGTTTTAGGTATGAGGTATCATAAACCAGAGAAATGAATGCATTGAGATTTTAACCTTGTGATGATGTTAAATGAAAAGTAAAGGTGAGCGGCTCATACAGTAGGTCACTATAGAGCACTGCACCAAATTTCATGGCAATCCATTTAATTGTTGTCGAGGCATTTCACTCAAAACCAAGAATGGTATTAACGAAGAGTCAAGGGGTCACCAAGAGTCAGTAATAAGCTTCATCCTCCCTGGAATATGAATGTCTGTGCATTCAATGTCATTCTGTGGCCAATGATCAGTCTCGACCAAAGTGGTAGGCTGTAAAGTCTCTAAAGTGACACCGCCAGTGTATCTAAAAACAAGAATCCAGATCTTCAAGTTAGAATAATTACTTGTTGACCACAGAGTGCAAGTCTGGGTTCCAGATGTGTTGCTTTTATGTTGTTCCTGTGAAAATAGCCTCTCAGTAAGTCTTTCAGTCTGAGACATAGTGCTGGTTGGTGTTTTGTTGAAACAGAGCAAATAATCAACATGTTTCCTGACAGAAAGCATCAACATTTTACCACCCACAGTCCTACGTGCAGGACAAACTGCCACCACTATGAAAAGTTGCATGGATATGAACATGTAATTTATGAGAGATAAGAATCACATCTTTTCAAGTTGTTGTCGGT
>NW_019474620.1:0-4219 GCF_002814215.2 Seriola lalandi dorsalis | reverse complement strand
GTGTGAAGCCAAAGGGCAAAAACAACCAGGAACAGTTGTCTCACAGTTACAGAAGCGTTTGTGCTGGACTTTGCATTCTGACAAAGATCGTTAATATGCCAGAAATGACTCACCGCTGTCTCTGCAGGTCCCATCTCCCTCTGACATCCAGCACTTCCTTCCACACATCAACAGTGTTTTCATCAACACCTTCTGCTGTAAGTTATCAGAATATCTTTATTTACTTCAGACTGTAGCTCAGTATTAAAATAATGTTATAGTGTGACTTTCACTCATACATGTCTATCCTCTTTCCTTACATGTATGTCTCCTTGCAGATCACTGTCACAGAAGAGCCTGATGCACTGTTTCAGAGGGTGTCAGTTTTGGTCAAAGGTCATGACAGGGCCGTCTTGGACAGCTATGAGTTTTTTGCCACCATGGCAGCTAAAGAGCTGGGCATCAACATCAGCAAAGTGTGAGTCTTAGTGAAGCAGCCGTATGCTAACAATGATGACTGTTAACTGCTGTATAACTTTCTTAATGCCATCATTTTCATCATGCTTTTCCCCTCCAACAGTTACGAGCCTCCCAAGGAGATAGACAGGCTTACACTCCTGAAGTCAGTACACATCTTCAAAAAACACAGGGTCCAGTATGAGATGAGGACGCACTACCGGTGTATTGAGGTGAGGAGCTTCAGCCCTGTTTAATTTGCACCTTTTATGGCAGAGCTACTTACACCTGTACTATTCTTATCAAGTTTTACCTTATCTAATTTTTAACCTAACTCCACTCAATGTCAGTCTGAGCACAAATCTAATTACATACAAGTAAGAACACCTGTGTGAGTGCCTTTAAAATCAACCCATTAGACAGGCCATTTGTGTCAAAAGGTTATTAAGTTATTATTCAATCTTCTTAATGGTTCATGATGATTAGGTAATTGGTTTAATTTGTCCCTTCTCTCGTTTTGTAGTTGTCTCATTTAACGGGCTGCACAGCACAGGCATACCTCGAATACATCCAGAGGAACCTCCCTGAAGGTGTAGCCATGGAAGTGACAAAGGTGAGGCACTGCAGAGCCCTGCCCTATCTGTTCTAGACCTATGGACTAAACGGAAGAAATTAATTAAATTATTCCCCTCCTCTTGTTCTGTTCATGTTGTCAGACTGCAATGGAGAAGGTTCCAGATCACATCCTTGAACCCATGTGGAAGGACGACACCATTGACGACAAGCCCAGCCAGTGAATGCAGTGATGAGCAACAGATGCATATTGGGTGTCTTTTTTCAGACATCAGTGAATATACTGGGTAATTGGGAAAACGTTAAAAATGAAATACTACTATACACCTGTCATGACCTCCTGAACTGCTCATCATATATAATTCAAAAGAAACATCAAAATTGATAGAACGGAAAAAGGTCCTCTTCAGTTACAGAATGTGCATTCATTGTCTTTATGCACTGAAACTTGTTTTCATCGTCTTTTTCTTGTCTTTTCTGTGTCAAAACAATGTGGAATCAATTGTATGTTTCTCTTCCCAATAAATGTCACATTCTGCATTTAATGATTCTCATAATTCTTCCACATTAATACAATGTTTTTCTGTAACTATCTGCTGTGATACTGGATTGGATTGTTACCCTGTATGAACATGTATGTAATGAGGGACACAAAACCAGCACACAAGATTTTTTTTTTTTGCATTTATTGAGGAATTGGTATACAATGATTTATAATGCAAAACATAAAATCATCTGGATTCAACACTTACTTTCTGTTTAACAGTGACTTACATGGCGTACTTATCTTGAGCGTCTGATGGGTCATCCTTCCTTAAAATGACAGAAAGTACCTTACCAAAATTCGAAATCAGGATTTCATTCGGTTTTGTTTGAGTACGGCAGGTTAAAAAAAATTAGTTCAAGATTCACAGATATATTTGGTGATCTCTCTTTAAATAAATATGCACAAACATAACCCTGAAAGTGCTCTATTCACTACACAAGCCAACTGTAAAACTTATTCATGTACACTTAAACATACTTCTTCAAATGAGTTTATGTAATATTTTTTATTCAGTATTTTTATCATCCAAACATAAGCATACCTTTGGAATCTTAATACCTTAACCCCCATGACACTGCAAAAAACATCATTAGTGTTTTTGTCACTTCATCAGTGACAGGATATTGTCACTTAAATACGAACATCATGATTATGGGAACTGGTATAACTGTGGTGATGAATTGTAAGTTTATGTTTACCAGGACAAATAAACAACAGTATAGTGCCCTGTTGCTGTAGATTTTAGGTTGAGTTTCTGAACTTACCTGTTGGCTTTCTGGCCCACAAGTGAGAAGTGATCAATATTTGCTGCTGATGCTTTATCCAATTAAATCTGCTTTGCCAAAGACCTCATTCACATCTGACATTTTGGCTTGTCATAGTAGAAAAGGACTAATGATGGCTGTTTTATTCAAGTGTCCATCAAGCCTCAATTGTGACAGTGATCCAGCATGCACAATAATTCAGCCTTCATTCATTTCTACCTGTGTATTTCCTACTGTGACATGCCAACAAAAAGGCCTATAGATCAACTCAAGTGAGTTGAGAGTGGGAGTGCAAAAACACTGATCTGTCTTTTCCTGCATATATCCTTGCATGCTCTTTGAATTACCATAAATTGCACTAGCTATTATAGTTTAGATTTCAAAGTACTTCCATGTAAATTGAGCAACAATCTCTCCAAATCAGAATTTTGTTTGTACCCATTTGAGGAGAGACAAAGTACCTGTGTAGTATCTGTAGTTGTTTCACCTTCCATCCTGAAAGAGAGAATCTCCAGGCATCAGAGACAGAGGGGTTTAGGGATTAAGGCACAAGAGGAGGCTCACCTTTTCAAGCGAAGTGCCGGACCTCTGGTGTCTCGCTGCTGTTGAAGGAGGGGAGAGATGTGAGGGAGGGCCTGGGTTCCTGGGGCCTGGTAGGTTAACTGTACTGTGTGCCCCCCTTCAGGAGACAACAACAGTCAGTCTGTTACAATCAACCAAAGGGAGAAACAAGAAGGGACTGCAGAGATTGAAGAGGCAGCAAAATGTACTGAGAGTGCTGAAGAGATGGAAAAAGACAGACAGAGAAGGGGAGAGTGCAACACCTGTCTGTGGCTCTTATTTTGATGTTTATAGCCATATGTGTGTATTCTGCAGCATCTGAGTGGCTCAGTAAATAAAATGCTCTTTCTTCCAGAAATCATGTCAAATCCTTGTTTGTGCCAGCAGTAGGCTACATACAACAGACTTTTTATTAATAATAAATGCCTCTCCTTCATGTGATTGTACTTCTGCATTACAGCAGGGCTTTTGTTTTATCTTAATAAATTATTATGCCTTACGGAAAAAAAAGCCACATGCATTCACACAGTTTGCAAAAACTTGGAAGAGCTCAAATATTTAGATTATTGGTGTCCACTCGATTCAAGAGCAAATCTGTGTGTTCAAAACATGAATTTGATTATCATAACTGTTACTGTTATTCCATCTACAGCCATGGCTACAAATGTGTATTTTTATGATTACAAATATATGGGGTGTAGCAGAAATTATATAAGAAAATTTAACTTTTAGAATAGACACTGGACAATACACAATACTGAAATTCTCAAAACCCATTGGTCCCCTTTGAAGTCAAATTAAAATTACTGACAATTTACCAAAAATATGACAGTGCTTATCCTTGCAGATGATGTCCTCCTTTTAGACATGCTACCACTGAATTTGATATGTGACATGACGTTCAGTCATGAGCATTTCAATGCCTTGCAAGTGGAGCGGTTCTGAATCCTCCAGTGAGATTTACATGGGAAGATATATGGTAACACACTGCTTGGAGTAAATGAAACTCATGTTTTATGTCCTCTGCAACTAAGGATGCAATTCATAGATTAGGTTTCCAAACCTACAATAAATTTCAGCCCTCAGCAAGCCTACAGAAAAACTAGTATGTTCACTAGGGCTCCTGGTCCTCCACAATCATTCAAAAAATTCTCCATAATTATGAGCATCTTTGCAGTGGTCTTTGCATGGATCAAATGTTCACTTTCAAATATCAAACAGTTACTGTGCCACTGTGTACAGCACTAGCTCTGACATTGCCATTCATTCTGTTTCAGATATTAATGAAATGTTGTAAATTGTAATGACAACTCTCAGACTTGTTTGTGAAGAAACAAAA
>NW_019474619.1:0-1636 GCF_002814215.2 Seriola lalandi dorsalis | reverse complement strand
ACCTTGTGGTCAGACTTTACCACTGCACTCTCTGTGGCTTTTGCTTCTCTATGTGACTCAGGATGAGTCTTTATTGATGCCATCTTTTCAATTTCATGTGTAGTAGAGGACGATTGGGTCCTACAACTCGAGGAAGATGTAGTAGATGCTTTGACAGGAGATTTTGTCTTGCTCTGTTCTGCTTTTGGACCAGGAGAGGAAGAGGTTTCAAGACACAGTGAGGAAGAGGCAGAGGTTTTACTAACACTGGCATAGGATGAGGGTTTGGTGGGTTCAGATGAGTCCTTGGCCTTTTTTGGTGACGCAGAGGTCGATTTAGAAGACGAGCTTCTCTTCATGGAGTCTTTAGTCGACTTGGATGAGGAGGAAGAAGAGGATGAGGAAGAGGCTGAGCTCATAGGGTCTTTCAAGGACCTTTTCGAAGTTTGTTTGGCAGTACATGATGTGTCTGAGCTTTGCCTCTCTTTTTTCCCTCTGGAGGACTGCTTGGAAAAGGAGGAGCTCTGGTGGTCAGGGCTTCTGTCTTCCACATCGCCAACTTCATCAACAGTGACAAAGTCCTCCATGTTGAAATTTTGCTCATCAAAAAGGTAGGCGTCTGGAGAAATCACGTCATCTGTAAAATCACTTTGACCCTGGATCGAGAACAAAGAAGGAATACAATCTCTGAGACAATTACCTCAGTAATCAAATATACTTGATAGTTTGACCTATTGATTTATTGCAAATAATAGTTTTTAACAAAGACTGGTGAAAAAGACAACACATAAGTGTCATGAGCAAATTCTGAGAGAATCGTATCATTGGTGATCGGGAGTCTCATTCTCTGTGTAGAGGAACGTTTAATAAAAGTAAGTAAAAAATAAAGGATAGAATGTTTAATCAAAAAGCACAGATGTTTACCCTTTCTTGTGGTGTGTCTCCATCCTTCACACCTTTAGAGCCCAGGTTGCTTTTGCCAAAACTCTACAAAAAAAAAATATTAAAAAAGAGATGGCCAATATTGCTGGATTAGTGACAGGTGAAATCAAACATAAAGGCAAAATTGTACAGCGAATTTCAATGTTTATGCCTCCCAGGCATAATGCAAGTCAACCTTTCCAGTGCATGCAGTGCATATTGTTAATGAGACATCCGCATCACTCATTTATATATTGTTTAGCTTTGCTCCAAGTACTTCTTTGACAAAGGCAGCAAACCTGTATGCTGGTGTGTCACACTTAAACGTTGTTTCAAAAATAAGACTGGTGTTATTTCATACTTTTGCTATTGTCCACAAATATGAAAAGCCCAAAATTAACAATGTGGTGTTGTGCTTGACTTCCCACCATTGGGTCCCCTTGGTTCCCATTAAATTCTTCATTAGGAACACATTACTTGTGCTATTAGCCAATCAACCAATCATGTGGCAGCAGTAAAATCCATTAAATCCTTCAGGTACAGTTCAGCAGCTTCACTTAATGAAGAAATTAAATATCAGAATGGGGGGAAATTTGATCTCAGTGACTAGTACTGTACAAATATGCTATTAGTCACATTTAAATGCTGAGTGAGCTTTAAAGCCAGGCGTCACCTGTTTCTCTTCACTGTGTGTCCTGCTTCCTCGTGTAAGTCTGTGCTGGCGAACTGCTGCTGT
>NW_019474618.1:0-1636 GCF_002814215.2 Seriola lalandi dorsalis | reverse complement strand
GGAGGGTAACACTTATACTAAAAAATAATGCAGGTGAGATGATGGTCATCTCAGTACCTTCCAAAGGTGCTGGTTTCTCTGCAGTTCTTCAAAGCAAGTGTTTTGGTGGTCCTCCATCAGTCTTAAACTTCTCCCTTTGAACCACATCGGTTTTCTTTTGAGGGGAGATTTTCATGCTTTTTCATAGCACTTGTACAGAAAAACTGAGAGAAATAATGAAATACCTGTATATTTGGCTAGGATTTTAATTATTTCGGCGACGGACTGCTTCTGCAAAATGTATTTGGTGGAAACACTGTGTAGTGATGTCCTTTGGATAGTTTTTTCATCTGCAGTTTTTTTTAAATAGCAAAAGTCTGGAGTTTAACTGTCATTAAAGCATGTAATTTTGTACTAATTTAAGTGATTGGAACAAGTTTCTTTTTCCCTATTGTTTAGTCCATTTTTACTCCTGTTTTCACAAATAATGGGCTTTTTGTGACCCACTCTAGCTTTTATAAGCACCCTCAGGCCAGTGCTGTTTTCACATACTCACTAATGAATTCCACTGTTATAATTGTAATTATGTGTTACACATACAAATCAAAATATCAACATTGGAAATTTTACCTGGCATTTCAGTGTTACAAAATATTTGTTTGATTAGAGGTGGGATTTGGAGACTGGATGCATTTTGTGTGCAAACCTACTAAATGAAACACATTTGTAACAGCCCAAAGACAGTGTTGACCATTATTTAAACTTATTCAAAAATCTGCAAAAGCATGTCAACTACTACTACATCATATTCATTTAGGAGATGCTTTTGTCCAAAGCGACTTACATTTTTCACATATACATTGAGAGCTATTGTCTTGCAAAATACCTGTTCTGCATGGGGATAGAGGCAGTTTTGACTGAACTAACATCCTTGCAATTATTGACCAATCAATCAGTGATCAACCGCCTGTGCTACAGCCAACCTGATAACATGTGGGACTGGCTGGTACGAAAAACAATATATTAACACAATAACAGAAGAGCCCCATGCAATATCAGTAATATACAACAATATCTCTTATTGCATGTTATGCATGTTGGTGAGTTCATCTCATTGGACTACATTATGTCAGTTAGGTCTGACTGGACCTTTCAGCAACCACTCAAGTATTTAACAAATCATTATGGGAGATACCTGACTTTAAAATTCCACTTTAAGATTAAAATGACATAAAGTAAATTGTGCATTTCAATAAATTGTCCAGCTCAAACTATAAGTGCATGTTTCTTTTTCACCACTCCTCATACTACTTCTAGCAGTGCTAATAAAACTGCAGCCTCACCAACAACTATTAATGTGCATTAGGAGACTTATCGTTTAGTTCAAACATGATAACATCTTGTGGGCCACATCACACATCAGATTCATGTGAGGGCCCTGCAGCGCTCATATTCCCTGCTGTCCCTTTAGGAGACACTCCCCCATCTTGGCTCACACACCCTCCTTCTAAAGAAGGAAGGCTGCCCTGCCACAGCCTGTTGAAACCGGACAACTCAGCTTCAAAGGTAAATATACCCCTCTATTACAAAACACTAAACTGTTATTCGTCCACTTCCCAGCCTGGTTATTTGACTTCGCTTGCTAATGTTAAGTCGG
>NW_019474617.1:0-1636 GCF_002814215.2 Seriola lalandi dorsalis | reverse complement strand
TGATGCCAGGCCATGTATGTACGCTACACACCTTTCAAAACACAAAAAGGTCTTTCTGTACATTTAAAAAACACAAAGCAATGACGAATCAAGGTAAAAAACCTAACCAAGAATAAAGTTCAAGGCAAAATAATTAAACAAAGGAACATTTTGCCAGTTGAATGAAGACAGTCATAAGAATGTGGGCTTACTTACCTTGAGTATCAAAACACAACTGCCGGTTTTTCTCAAAGACGTTTGTCTGATGGATGGCCCTCATCAACAGTCTTAGGTAGTCTCTTGTCAGACCATCTTCATCAACTGCCCCTTCACCATTGCCATCCACAAACACAATGTCCAACTTTGCTTCAGGGTTGAAGTGACTATGTTTGAATGTGTGTAAGCTACACATGAAAACATTACTCCAGCATCCATTTATTTGGTTGCTTGTTGGACAGAGGCTTCCATCAACTTTGCTGACCAGTTTTTTCAGTATGGTCTGTAGATCAATCCTGCAACCAAAGAAGTATATGTGTTTTATTCATATGTCAAATGTACCATATTTTACAGCAGTTACAACTTTAACCACCTGATTAAAGGTAACAGGATATAAGTATCACACTAACTGGGTATACTAACTTTCAGTTAGTGTGAGTCCTTTAGGTGGTATAGACAGAGAAAAATCTTCACACACAAAAACAATATACAGGTAAGTTTAATGAGAAAAATCATACTCATCCAGAGGTTCTCTGAGGTGATCTTGTGATACAGGAGACAGATTTTATGAAACTGGCTCCTCTTATTCATTAAGAATAATGATTGTCTCCTGGGCAGATCAAGGAGTGAGTGGTTCTTCATCTTGACAAATCAAGGTTTCTAGTGGTTGTGAGAGCAGATTGAGTGTTAGCTGGGTGGAAGGCACAGACAGCCTTGGCTCGATGGAGCACAGCGTTAGCGGTGGCTGGCTGGAGGGCACAGCCGGTGGTGGCTGGGTGGAGGGCTCAGGCAGTAGTGGCTGACCAGGCGATGCATGGTGTAGGGCATAAGCTCCATCATTTTGGTGACCTGAGAGAATTTCCTTATTTGAAAACAAACAAGCACAATATATGAGCTTGCACGAACCAAACAAATATTGTTTTCATTTGAGATAGGAAATTAAATGCAACATACATTAATATTCACCTGTACATCCTGATTTGAAAACCAAAGTACATGTAGAGTTGAAGGTGCCTTTATGTCATGATCCATTATTGACCCGGAGGAACTGCTCTCAATCAATCTTGATGATGTGGCTTCTTGCAACACAAAAATTTCACTCGCCATGTCATCAACAAAGTCAAACAAAACCTAAATATACATGAGACATTGTGTTATACCGACAAGTTGAATTTCCTCATGCTGATGTGTCCATCTGGATGCTTAAATTTTAACAACACCCCATCTTGAATAAACATATATAACAAGGATTTCCGGATGCAGCGGAGGAGTGCAGACGTGTATTCGTGAGCTCTCGGTGGTAGGCCCTAGCTTCTGCCTTTTATCCTGATTTAACCTCTCATAACTTTGAACTGATTGCAAGAGGCGCACCCGTTAAGAAAACTTGTGTATGGCAAGGTACAACTTTCGACAAACTACCCAAACATCATGACTCTCCCAC
>NW_019474616.1:0-1637 GCF_002814215.2 Seriola lalandi dorsalis | reverse complement strand
GCGATTGGGCGCGCACGTTCAGATGGCAAAGGAATGCACCATTTATAGTCATTTGCCTTTCAGCTGGCATTATCCAAGCATTAAGAGAAAGGGAGAATAAATAAATGGAAAGTGTGAGGCAGACAGATGAGGTGTATGAAGGGGGTCATATGGTGGCAGCCCTGGGTGAAGGGGCGTGGGGGGTGTTCCTATCTTTCCATATCGCTGCCTTTCTGTTCACCCTAGTTCATCCCTGTCATTGCCCTCAGGACTCTGCATTCCTCACACCCATCCCTAAACCCCTCTGCCTCCGTCTGGCCTTAACACCCCCTCAGCCTCAACCCTCACACACACACTCACACACACACGTGTTCAGTGAAGGGGCACAGACCCAGAGACACCCAAGAGACCGAAAACCCATTTATGCATGTATGAACGTTTACGCACGCTCTCTCTCACACACACACACACACACACACACACGTCATCTGCTCACCACCAGCTCCATGCCTTTGTAAGGAATTGAGATTATGATTCCCTATTGTGCTGCACCCTGAGGATTACAGTAGGTGATCCGGGCTTTGCTGATGTCTGGGACCTACGTATATACTGTAGATTAGACGCTGTAATTTATATAGAATCAGAGGATTGGTCCACGTCAATGAAACTCTTATGGCTAGACATCACACTGAATTCTTTGCAGTGATGTTTAGCCGATTATTGTGAGGTAATCTGGTTAAAGACACACTGTTGGCTAAATCTTAGGGATTAACTTTATATCCACCAGGAAATAGTTCATGATACCACTGATAGCCCCATTAAGGTTCCCTCTTGACCCTCCCAACACACTCCCAATACTTTTCCACATGAGAGTGCTTGTGAAGGGATTTAGCAACCTTTGACCTCAAACGACCCCCTAGGCCCCTTATGGCTTTACACCTGCGTGAAAGAACATATGACATCTGCGGCTCTGCATTAACACCCTGGACTCCACATCCTCTTGGGAGACCACTCGATTTATGAAATCCTGATAACAAAGCTTTAACCCCTTTTTTTTCTTCTGTTTGTTGTGTAAAAATAGCCAAAACAAAATCACTGGTATTTCACTGTTTACATCACCAACTATGAGCTTTAGTGGAGTTCATGTACTGCTCAGACACCACAGAACCAGGATTGTTTTCCTTACCCCTCTCAGGTACAGCGGGATATTCTGTGCCCAGCCGAAACTGATCCGAACACTGTTTATTCTGGCCCGTGTATTGTAGCACAAGAGTGTGTGATGAGTACACTATTCCTCTTGCCATCTGCAGTTTCCAGTCTCTCTCTCACACTCAATGCTAGGTGGTAACTGTTGTCCTCCTGGCTCATTTTTAATGTGCTACGACCTTTCTTTTTTAACAGTCCCTTCAGGGAGGGTGTGTGTATGTGTGCCTTAAGGGGGTATCCCCTGTCTGCCCCGCCCCCCCCTAAGAAAATACCTCCCTGGGTCTGCCAAAAAAAAAACCGTTAACTAACCAAACACCCCTTTCTCCTCCTCCTCCTCCTCATCGTCCTCCTCTTCTTTCTCCTCATAGTTACTTCCCACATATGGACACAGTTATTTAGCCTCTTGTTGTAGGGGAACAAAGAGGTTGTAAGCAGCGGTCGCGGGGGGGGGG
>NW_019474615.1:0-2368 GCF_002814215.2 Seriola lalandi dorsalis | reverse complement strand
GAGGCCATCTGTTAACCTTGACGAATGGGCCTGTGGTATTCTCTCGACAGGAACACCATCACCCTGAGTGAGTCTGTAACCTTGTTAGTGTCCAGGTTAGTTCAGGCCGAATCCTGCAGTGAGATCAGAGAAGAGCCTGAGCCAGAGAAACAAACACAGCCAGTAAAATACAGGAAGTCAACTCCAAAATAAGGGCATATGCTCATATAAAAATCTGGAATTAAAGGAACATTTCATTACATGATTACTTTGGTCCAGACTGAAATGCTTGACGAGTTATGAGGTGTTTTAGGAGGTTTTATGTTCCATTCATGAGGTCTAGAGTCCATCAAGATGATTCTACCGGTCGAGTGTCTGATCCATTAGAGGTTCAACAGAGGTTAAAGATATTCTGTACCAGGTTCAAGTGGGTCTTTAAGTGGATATAAAGGTCCTGAGGCAGATTGTAGAGGTCCCTCAGGTGAGGGTACTCCCGTATGTTGTATGGTAAGGATGTAGGAGTTTCTAGGGGGAATTTAGGAAGTTTAAAGTACACAGACGAGCTGATAGACATCCGTCACCAAGCGGGCTGTAAGGGCCTGAGAATGTTATAGGATCCTCACAAGGTGAAACCACACATCAATAAATGGATATATGCGACAATATATGCAGCGTATGGTAAATTTGAATCTATGCAGCAGCATTCAGCAGCTGCTGGGAGTCAGTAACATTGAGATCGTGCATTAAGACGCTCTGAACACTGAAACGTCTGCATGAGTGTTTTATCTGGACACACTGAAGGATGTAATAGAGTTAGGCGAGTCTGATCAAACAGTCCGCCGGCTGCTGCTCGCTCCCTCCTTAACAGATCAGTCAACACTCTGAAGACGGACAGCATCATGGGAAGAGAGATACTGAAACAGCAATGCTCTTCCTGTGGCTCTCAGACATCAAACAGGCAGGTAAAAGCGATTTCAGACCGACCACTCACTTTACATTTTGATTATTTAAATCCTGCAGCTCCTGTTTTTTTAATTAGCCTCCTCTTTGTTCGTGCTAAGTGCTCTCAAACAGGACGACACAAGATTACAAATTAAAACAATTAAACCGCCAGTTGTGCGTTTCTATAAACCAGTCAGACCATTCACACCAAACCCATCCTAACTGTGACTGAACCGCCTGCTGTGCTGCAGTGAAATACACTGTACTCAGTGACAGTGGGTAAAGGTGGAGCTCTCTGCGGACTCCAGCCGACATCAAAGCACCTTTGATCCGTTCAACAGTGAAGATCAAACAGAAATCACCAGTCGAGGTGTGAAACTGACCCGAGTCCTTCAGTAAATGGAGCGGCTGATGCAGAGAACCAGTCTGAGTCCAAATACATCGTCCACGGTGTCAGCTGAAGACCATGACATGAAAAACCTGAATGAATGAGCGCATGATTTTTGGTCTTTTATTCAGGAGGCTCGTCTGAACATAACGCTGTTCCCTGATAAATCATTAATCATCCATCAAATCCATTCATCAGTTCATCCAATACTTTTATCCATTTATCCGTCTGTTCATGAATATTTATCCATTTAAATTCAAAATGAAAATGTCATCCATCCATTCATCTGTTCACCCAATGTCTATCCATCCATCAATTAATTCATCCACCCATCCATCCTTGTTGCTGATTGGTCACACTCCCACCCTCTGTCAGTCGACCAATCAGACACAGTCTCGCTGACGATGAGTAATGAGTGAACTCACGTCTGCATGAGTGTCCTGGTTAAGATCAGGTACTTGGACTATCCCAGTTTTACGTCGCACAAGCGGAACACCGTGTCCTGGTTTCAGAAACCTGTTTGGGACTTTGTCCTGTTTTTGGGAATCCTGGATGAGTTGGAGTCGTCTGAGAGAAATAACGATTCTCGTCCAGGATTCTCATTCACAGCCGCGCCCGCAGGTTGACCTTGACTCACCTTACATTGCAGTTAGTAAGTTAAACCAATGATGAGACGGTGGATGATGTAACCTGCTGAACCAAAGGGAAAGTGTGAGTCAGTAAATTAGATTATTATCGCTTTTGTTTTTCATTACCGGTGATCGGACGGAGAAGCTAAATCCAGAGAAAGGCCAAAAACCAAACTATGAGGATCACGAGCCGATGATCAGAACCTGGATATTGTTGGTCATGTGACAGGAACCTGAAGAGCCAGGTTCCTCATGTTCCATGTAAAGGCCACATTGTGAGTAGCTGGAGGCGGCATCCTACAGAGGCTGTTTCTAATGCATCCCTCTTTTACTGGACAGTGAAGGCTCCAACAGGTGCGCCGGTAATGAAAATAATATGGCGGCAAACAACAGCGACAGGGACCTCGAGGATTACACTTTTAAATTTAAC
>NW_019474614.1:0-1637 GCF_002814215.2 Seriola lalandi dorsalis | reverse complement strand
CACTGCAGTATTTTCACACCGAGTGTTCGGCATCTTTACAACAAAATAAAACAATATGATGTAAACCGTCACAACAAAATGCTAATTTGGTCCATTTTGACACAGAAAGTGCTCAGTAACACTGCAGTAACTCAGGGATGAAGCTGACTGCAGATCAGAGGTTTACTTCTCCAAACAGTTTGGCAAATTTAAAAGGCAATAAAGGACAATATCACTGGCACAGACTTCCTCATGTTTGAAGGTGAGCAGACTAACAGACCGTTGGCTAACCCTTCTCTCCATTTTGATACGGCTCAAATACAAACAACAAAGCTGAAGTGTGAGGAATGGATGAAACAGTCTGTTCATCTGCTCGAACATGAGCTGCAGATGTTAGCATGTTAGCATGTGTGGTTAACTAGCTGACAGCATACAGTGGTTAAAAGCAAGGAGCATTTGACACTATAATATTTGACAGTTTTATATTATTTAATGCACAGAGCATACTGGCCCTCATTCTTACCAGATTATTCTTATTATTTTGCTGAAGAGCAGCTGTTAGTAGAAGTTAAACTACAACTCTGATCAGTGCTTTGTACAGTTATACAGTTGTACGGTTAGGAGCACTGTAGTGTGTGTTTTGTCACACCTACACACACTAAGCTGTTTCAGTGCAATGAACAAACAATGTTAGTTTTTGATGTTACTGCCAGTGAGACTGGAAGGCAACGTCCGAAAGAAAGGCAAAATAAATAAGGTAAAATAAATAAGGTAAAATAAATAATAGTAGTAGTAATTGTAATAGTTTCTCTTACAGTGTTGAGCTTCTAAGTTTAAAATCAAAATGAGTTAAAACTTATATATATACTTATACTTATATAATAATAATTATTGCAGAAATGGGCAGCTCTGTTTTTGTGGTCGTATTATAACTAATCGTAATGGAAAATTTACAACTTTACACACACATACACACACACCCGCACACACAACTATAAATTTTGTACAGCGTCATGCATTTGAATAGATTTTACTCTTAAATGGAGGCTTTTATCATTATTATCATTATTATTATTATTATTATTATTATTATTATTATTAAAAGAACAATAAAAACTTTGGAATCCAGACAGGTCCATTTAAACTACTGCATACTGCTCACAGATATTCACACTGCAGTCAATCACTGTATATCTTGTCTTTGTATTTGTAGCACAGATAATTTTGGAGCCAACTACCACACATCTTGTTAATTTCCTACAATAGGACCAATTTATAGATTATAAGATTGTGATTGTGCTCTGCATGAAAAGCAACATAAACAGCCGATGTCCTCCTGTAAGCAACTGTCACATCAAGGCTGCAAGAATTCTGCAGTAACCTTGCTGACAATTAACTTAACAGGTCCATTTAATTTCACATTGTTGTTTTTCCTCTTAAAGATGTAATTTAGTGCTAATTATAAGGAGAACTGACAGAGTGAACACTTGCAAATAATTACAACAAACAGGTAGCTTCCACTTCTTTGATCAAAACAACAAGTATGGATAATAGGTTTTCTATCATATAAATTAATATTTACATAAATTAAAATGGATTTGTGTCAGTCATTAACTCTGAATGACTGAAAAACAATATTTGTTTCATTGAAGGCTACA
>NW_019474613.1:0-1637 GCF_002814215.2 Seriola lalandi dorsalis | reverse complement strand
ACAGCTCATATGTGCTCCATGCAAAATCACTGCCAAGTACTTGGAGCTACAGAGCTCTTTCATTTGCATGTATCACTCAACATGGAAATAATAGACATGATCACTCATAAAAAGGGCTCTTCCTTAACTGCTTAGCTGCTCAGGCTGAGCAGGGTTTACACCTGTAAACAAAACTTTTTGTGGCGCTATGAGGGTGAGCTGGACAAGCCTAATAGAGTCATCCTTGCAAACATCCTGCTGCTCTAGTGTATCAGCATCTTTGCACTGTAGTCATACTGCCAGGCAAGCATATGCACACTTGCACTAGAGCTGACCTTGTGCTGTTTGGAAGGATGCATCGCCGGCCTTCATTGATACTCCACACTGTTTCTGGTGGGATTTACAGCTCTCACACACACACACACATACACACATACACGGGAGATGTGATTAGGAGGAATACTGCTGTGAGCTGAGGGACGCTATTTTTCTCACCCACCAAAGCCTCAATGTGTTAGGGTGACATAGTGTCATCGCTTTTCAGAACTGAAACAGAGAAGAAGCCTAAACCACACCCACTTCCAGAGCACTTCAAGCCATACAGGCTGTCAACAGGTGATGCTATCTGTGTACACAATCACTGTGAAGTAAGCCATTCTGTCTTAAGATGATCTCAAACATGAACAACGACCGAGAAATGAAATATCTGACACTTGTCTGAGTTTGTGTGTTTGCTTGTATGCGTGCATTTTTACCTCGTTTAGTTTAATCTGTCTCAGTTCCTCCTCTGCTGCAGTGAGGGGCAGGGGGGCCGCCTGCGAGGTCAGATATTTCTTGTATCCACTAAGATTCAAATCATCCTGCGGGCCAAATAAATAAATAAATAATCACAATGACATATCAAACAGCAATACAAGTTGATACACTAATACATTATTGCTCGTATCAGTTGACATAAACATATAAGAGTGAAGCTTAACTTGTTAAAAGTAAAGCTTCTGAAGCTTCTAAGTGATGCTTCGGTGCATAAAAGAGCTTTTCACATCATTTCAAGTATTTTTGTACAATTAATCCAAACCAACCTTTGCGGTGGCGAAAATCTCATCCTTGATGTGCCCGCCTCCAAACTCTTTCTTCAGTGTGGCTCTGGTAGCAGCGTATAACATTTTATGTCGCACCTGTTAGGAATATTAAAAAAATGCGTATTATTTAGAAAGCTTTAAAAAACAAACAAAAAAAAAAACCTAAAGAAATATTTTCTGATGGCCTGTAATTTTGTTAATTTATCTTTTCCTTGGTTATGAGTGTTTAATGAAGAATATCAGAGGATGAAAATTCATGTTATAGGCCAAACTTAACTGTAATTGTGCTTCATGGCTGCTTATACACTTCATTGATTAAAAGGTGACCTGTCGAGTTTTCTTGTGAATAAACAAAGTTTTGGTTTACATTCAAAACACACTGAGTATCATTGAGGTGTAACAAATATGTTGCTTTGGCATTCCTATGTTTTTAAGTGTTAATGCCAATGGTAGATTGCAAAAACAAATAAAAAGGGTACACTCTCATAAAATGCTCCATTGCTTCATAGCACTACTAGTGGTGAAAACTCCACAGGGTACCTTTAAATACCCGCTGAAACATGTGATTTTAAGCTA
>NW_019474612.1:0-1637 GCF_002814215.2 Seriola lalandi dorsalis | reverse complement strand
TTCTCTTCTCATCTGTCAAACTAGGAGGAGAAAAAATGGGGATAAATTGCCACAGGGAGCTGCAGAGGAATGGAAGGAATTAGATTAAAATTGTGTTGAAATTGAGATAGCAAAGCCAGACTTGGATTGTGGCACCAGTCAAAGCCAAAATTGGGGCAGAATTAGATTGATTAATAGAAATATTGCATTCATGCGGAGGGAGTGTGTGACACGGATACGACATCCTAGGGTGCTCTTAGGGATTAAAGGAAAATTATGTTTTAAGCTATTTTCAGTCAACTAAAGCTCTGAGGTAGTTGTTAGATAGAGGCTTGTGTTTGTGGGAACCACCATCTTGGTTGTCGTCCCATGAAAGTTGAAACTGCTACAATTGTTTTCAAAAGTGCTCTACATAGGCCCTTTAAATTCAGAGACAAACACAACAGAACTTTTGTGGACCTTGGCACAGACGGAAAGATGACCTGTACATCTGTAGATGGGGGTGTGATTTTGTTTCAGAGAGTAAGACATGCTGCTGAGAATGAGCGACCTGGAGAGAGACGGAATAGAGAGAGAGAGAAGTCTGTGTCACGGTGTGAATTCAGTGTCACACCTTTTCAAAAAGCTCCAGGACATCCAGATCCAGGAGTGACGGTCCCTGAGCTTCGGAGACACCCCCCGCCATCTGTGTGCACTTGGCTGCCAGATTGAGGCTGAGCTCTGCCCAGCCCGAATCAGAGCAATGCAGAACTAAACTCACAGCTAACCACCTGGAACTGTGTGCACTGCAGAATGTATTCCTCCTCTCTCGGGTCCTGCTGGTCGCTGCTCTTTTTTTTTTTATTTCCCAAACTGTTTGTTTAGCTTATCACTATATTAAAATGACATTTGTAATACTTGAAATGTAATATGCCTCAGAGGAAATAGAAGTTATGACTGCAGCAATATGAATTTGCAAATGTGATTAGAAGACAAAAACTTAGAAAAGTCATTTTAAAGTTGGACTGGTATGAATGTAAAGTGTACTCTGCCAACTTAACTACTGGAACACCAAATGCCTGCCAATCACTCTGCCTTTCATATTCTTCATTTTTCTCTTGTTCTCTCTCTCATTTACATGTTCTTCTTGGTAATTAGTATAAGAGTTTATGAAGGACTGGCTAGTCCCGTAGGACAGCCAGTCCTCTGTATGAGTCTAATTAAACACAGCTTTCTCATTGGCGCCCCTCCTTCTTCTCATCCCTCTTTCTTCCTGTCCTCCCTCTCACGTCCCTGTGATGCACAGTGGGCTCATTAATTACTCTGGAGTTTACAGATCAGCATGCTCCCTCTCAATGTCATCCAGTGTAAGAACATACAGGCACACATGTACGCATGTGTATACAGTAGCACTGATGCTCTGTTTGCATTGCTATTAATCAAAAGCTGCTGATTGAGCTATTGTACATATCTTTCCCTCTAGCCAGATGGTTCTCACTTGCATTTTCCCAAAAGCGTGTGTGTTTGTGTGTGCGTTTGTGTGTGCGTTTGTGTGTGTGTTTGTGTGTGTGTTTGTGTGTGCGTGTGTGTGCGTGTGTGCGTGAGTGTGTGTGTGTGTGTGTGTCACTTTGATGTGAAGTGTCTGCCACAAAGGTACAGTCACCATTCCCTGATCTCTT
>NW_019474611.1:0-1637 GCF_002814215.2 Seriola lalandi dorsalis | reverse complement strand
CCCTTCTGCCTTTTTCCCTTTCAAAGAGCACTTGAAAGCTCTTCTGAGGTATCGAGCAGGTGGGAGTGTATGTTAAGGCAGACTGGGGCTGAGAATGGGCAGGGCTGGGTAAAGCAGCTCCCTCTTCCTCTTTCCAACTCACAGAAGTGTAGGACTCAGAGGTCCAAAGGCACAGTGGCCCAGAGCTCCAGCCAAGCGTCTCTGAGGAGCCTTCAGCCAGGCAGAGGTGCAAATTGGAGGCGTGAGGCTGGGCAACTAGGATGAAGGCTGAGCACAAAGGCTGCCTAAAAAGTATCCACACTTGGAAAACGGAGAGCAACATTGATACATATTTCAAGATATGCTACCTTGACACTTAGACTTCTTTTAGCCAAAACTGCAAAACATTTGACACTGTCATTCCCAGTATTTTTACACTGATGATAATAAATATATTGTTTCCCATTATTCAATTTGGAAAGTCTCATACTTACACAAAAAGTATCCCTTCAATGCTCTTATTCTTTAAGTTGGAAGCACCTAAAACTGAAAAGTCACTTAAGGTCATAGTATACCTTATGTAAACAATATCAGTTCCAAATCATGTATCGCTGTTAGTCTCGAGCCCTGATGATGATGGCGGTATTGCCAATATATAATTATAATATACATTAACCCATGCAATGGTAATGACCGTCTGAAACTTATGAGTCATTATGACACGTGTTTTTATTTAGACCTGCATAACACTGCTGAATTAAACCAGGCTAGAAGGCAGTATTGATGCAATCCAGATTTTTTAAAGTTTGCACTTTAATATAATTGATCAAAACAGCAGCCAGCCTTTGAAGGCTTGGTCCTCTGGGAACAACTTCAAACAGTATCAATTATAGAAATCAGCTCTGAGGAGTGGAGTCAATTCCCTATCAATAAAGTATTCAGCGGCAATCGCCAAGAGATTAGGGGAGAGATGAGCCAAGTGCAAACCCAAAGGACTGCCTAAATCTACTGCATGGTGGATGCTCCAGTAAACTAAGTAGCTTCAGATGATCAAACAGGAGGTATTCCAATCAAACACTGCATAGAGCTACAGTAGCAGACGCTGTTAATAGAGTGCTAACCTCTAGAGAACTGCTTTCAATTCTTAACTGAAACATGTGAACTGAGATGTGCCACTATATTTTTACAATTAGTTTGCTCTGTATCAAAGAATCAATACTCTAAACAACTGATTGTGTAAAACAATCGGCCTAGACAATCTAGGAAAATAGGACAATAAAACTGGATAGAGACATACAACAATGTGCTTAAGAAATCTAAATGGCCAAACAATGTTGGTGACTCAATTTGAAAAATATCTACATCATTGTATTAACTCCTGTAGTTGACAGGTTGGGGCTACAATCCTTTCTTGTGTTTTCTCAGAGAAAGATATCTTGTCCTGACATGTACACTAAAAAAATTCAGAACATAATCTCAGAATTTAGCAAAAACCTTTCCTCAACCGTATTCCTTTTTTTAGGTTCCAAAACGACCATATGAAGACTCACAGCGCTTTAGGAATAGTACAAATGGGGCCCTGTATGACAAAATATATTGCTCTGTTTTCAAGAACATTGTATGATCTCCACATGGAAAATAAAATTAACAATAATATA
>NW_019474610.1:0-1637 GCF_002814215.2 Seriola lalandi dorsalis | reverse complement strand
GTGAATGTCAGCATCCTGCCGTGGTGTGATGTAGACGGCAGTTCTGCCAAATGACAAGCATGAGCCTCACAGTCGGAAGCATATTATTTCATAAGGAGCTACTTGTCTTTGACAAATCTTCCGTAGTCAAATCTGTGCAGTGGAGGAGCTGTTGTTGCCCTCCAGCCCTTCTTGGTACACACCGACATTACCTCCCCTCAAAACCTTTGTCCGCTTCAGAGATTTCACACTGTAAAAACAGACACTCAGCTTCACTGCACCTTGTTTATTAACTGAGCTGCACTTCGTTCTCTGTTTTGGCATGAGCACACTGATCGCACTGACAGGACTGTCTGTTTAGTTATGAAGGAGTGTTACAACTACTTCTGTTAACTGATTCCTGCAAGAGGCCCGTCAGCAGCTCAGACATCAAGGCTTCAGCAATCTTTTTCTCCTAATGTTTCTTTGTAAATTCCCTACAATTGGAGCTGTGATACTGGATGCTGTTATGACAATGTAATGAAGGCTAGTTCTGTTAATACATTATTGGTGTCAGCAACTATATGTTTTATTTACAAACTTAACCGGGGAGGTCTCTCCTATAGTGGAGGATATCCTGGGTATGATCACCAATGGTAATACAGGTGAATCTACAGTAGCTCTCATAGCTCCGATCTTAATGCCTTTTCTTTAATTCCATGGAACCGATTCCATTACAATAAACCATGTCATTTCTGTGCAGTGCCTGTTTTCATGAAGAATCTCCACATGGGATATCTGGTCTCTGGTTAGGTCAACTCCTTAAACTTTTCTTTTTCTAACTAAACCCACACAAATCCCAAAAGAGGTACTAAAAATAGTCTGATTTATTTCATGTGAATTTTTAAGTTAATCACCTGTAAAACTTCTCTTTTCTGCTAGGTCTCATAAAAAGAGGTTTCTTTATAATATGCAAAGCTGATTCAGTTGAGCTCTGTTCCTGAAAATACATTATATGTTTGAACGGGAAATTGTTTAGCAGAGGTGATAAGCTCCACAGTAAAGTTCTGATGAGCTGATAATTACAAGCTGACATTTCATAAGAAATTCTTTTACATTCAGGGCGTTTCTTTAACATTTGTAGTTACTGTTAAATATAACTCAGTTCTCACAAACCCACACTGGCAGCCCTTTCACCTCTTCTTTACTTCCCAATCTTCCCCCTCGCAAAAATGGGCAACAGTGAGGAAGAGAGTTCTAACAAAAACTTAAATGAAAGTGAGTGACCTTCCTGCTCTGAGTTGTGCTCCTCAGGCAGTAGTTCCACCATACAAATACAAATCCATACAAATCCTCCCTGCAGTCGATTACAACTCACAACTCAGGATTTCCTAATTCCAAATAGGAAAATTTTCTTGCCCAGTTAAGTTGTTTCTACTCCGAAGGTCACTTGACGTTGTGTTCGGATGCTAAACAAATGCTCTGGCAGATTTGAATCTCTCAGTTTAACAGCTCTCTTTGTGCCAGGTTTTTTTCAACATGAATCGTGTGAACAGTGCTGGTACTTCCTTGGAGAAGAGAAGTGTGACACTCACAAGGGCCTAATAAAGCGCTGGATCTCATTCAGGAAGTTTCGGTCCCTGAGGGTCCTGCTTGCAATCTGCTCCCCCGCGAAGTCT
>NW_019474609.1:0-1637 GCF_002814215.2 Seriola lalandi dorsalis | reverse complement strand
TTAGTACCACCCCCGCCTAATTTTCAGCCAGGAAAAACCCTGTGATCAGAATACAGCTACAAACCAACCAATTGCAATACAGGGACAAAGCAACCAATTAATATACAGCTACAATCAACCAATCAGAATACAGCTACAAATGAACCAACTGGCATACAGATAGAAACCACCCTATCAGAATATAGCCAGAAATCAACCTGTAAGCATACAGCTACAAACAAACCAATCAGAAAAGAGGCACAAATCAACCAATAACTAGGAATAGGTATCGTTAAGGTGTTAACAGTACTACTACTCTTACGGATACTGCTTATCAATTTGGTACTTTAATGGTAGTCTTATCGATACTTTTTGAGGAAGAAAAAAAAACTTGAACATACACAACATTTGTCACAGTTGTGACATGGGGCTGTGTTTGCATAATATTATTATTTGCAGCTTATTGATACTGCAGTCTTGAATAATGTAGCCTCGGGGCCCGTTCAATACCAGAGCTCGGTACCCATCCCTACCAATAACAATCCGGCAAAAAATCAATAATTTGGGATATGGCTTGAAAACAACCAAATCAAAATACAACTGCAAACCAAATAATCAGAATACAGTTACAAACCAACTAATTAGAATACGGCTACAAATCAACAAATAAGATACAAAGCAACAAATCAGAATACAGCTACAAATCAACCATTCAGAATATAGCAACAAATCGACCAATCTGAACACAGCTACAAACCAACTAACCAATCAGAACACATCAGAATACAGTTATAAATCATCCAATTAGAATACGGCTAGAAATCAACCAATCAGGATACAGTTACAAATCAATGAGTTATATTTTGGGAGGATAGAATTGTCCCTACCAGTATTTCAGTGAACTCATTAGATAATTATGATGTACCCTCCATGAGGATAAGTCTCCAAGGCAACCAATTAGACATGGCAGCATTTGATTGGCTGAAACTGCATCTCATGTCACATACAAATATCACACTTACTGCCAGACAGAGGAGGTGAGAGCAGATCAGTGTGTTAACAACAGTACATTATCAGTGCTGTCAGTCCAGACCATAAGCATGGGAGAAAAAGGTACTATTTCAGATGACTCCCTTTCCTCTATTGCCTAGGTAGTAAACTAACGATCCAGCAGCCACATTGATTTAAAATGAAAACCTGCTAGAGCTAGCTTACGTCAGCAGCCTTACTGATGCATCAGTGGATTAGCAGCACTTTACTGATGTAGCTGCTCAAGATGGAGCTGGTTTTAAATGTGAAATCAAGTAGAAAAGGAGAACTGCAGCACTGGTAGGACTACTGAATATAAACATATTGTTTGATTTTTCTCTCTTTTCCATTAAGTTATTTCAAAGTTCTAACTTAAGTTATTTCCTAAAGTTTGTATAATTTTTATCTAAATGAAACACAGATCTTATATAAGTAACATACATCATCTGTGCAATGTATATATTTTGTAAATACCTATTGTAGGCTATATATTATATTATCATCTATTATTTATCTTCCTAAATATTTTTCACTGACATTTTGCAGTTTTTCTTTCTTGTACTGTCCATTATATGCAATTGTATACAATATATACAATATACAATTATCTTAATAAACCATTCAACTGA
>NW_019474608.1:0-1637 GCF_002814215.2 Seriola lalandi dorsalis | reverse complement strand
TTCAATATATACACTATGTATGACCCCTATTACTGACGTTCTTTTCTCATCTCTCTTCCTCATCACTATCTATGTGACTGTATCCCAGGTTGTCAGCTTATCCCTGTCCCAGGCCTGGAGCTCTATGGGGAAGAGAAGAGCCTGCAGGAGCTGCCTGACTGCCAGTCAGTGTCAACTTCCCTCTGTAATCCTCTACTGCCTCTGATAAGGATAAGGCAGAGAAGACTGGCAGAAGAGAAGAGAAGAGAAGAGAAGAGTAGAGAAGAGAAGAGAAGAGAAGAGAAGAGAAGAGAAGATGTAAAATCAAGGATTAATCAAGGAAGACTGAAGGGAGCAGCAGAGGCGGAAATGCACATTACACAAGAAAATGTTTCTGAAGTAGTGAGATGAGTAGAAATATTATTTAGAAAAGGGACTTGGAGAGTCACAATTTAAGCTGCAAAACCAGATTCCAATCCAAAAGGCCAACGCTTAAAACCCTTTCCTCTCAGCCAGGCTTCACTTGGAATATGATCAAATATGAATCAAAGCCGAGAGATCACAGGAGTAGCATGCTGAATTAACTATTGCATGATGATTTACATGAAGTAACACATTTGATGCATCAGGCACAGAAATCTTTCTAGAGAGAGTTTATTAAACTGCTCTGAGGATCTGAACTGATTTGATGATTTGCTTGGATTCAAATTGATGCAGGAACTCGAATTTGTAGCCTGAAAGCTTGTTGTTTGCCCACATGAGCACTCTGTCATCATTTAAACACCATATACTCTGGAGCTCAATCCAGTTTAGCCTTTTACAGCAACCTGCTTGGCATATACACAACTGTATATCATGTCAACTACACTGGCAGCCATTACAGAGCCAAAGCCAACACACGGCTGACTTAAGTCCTAAAGCCAGCTTCCCTTTTTCACATGGTTATTGAGCCATGCAGCGGCTTATCGACCCGACAGTGTAACACAAGTTTGTAGGATGGCTTTAGTCCTCTCCGTCTCTCTCACTCTCTCATTCAGACACCAGGACTACCCTGGTCATTCAGAAGATTGGTATTGATTAGACTGCCACTTCAAAATAAAGACGGTAAGCACAGAAACAGAGGTCATGAAGACTGCATATTTGTGCAGGCACTGTAATGTTCTCGCACACATACATATAACGTAGAAAGTGACGAGCAAAGCAGCAATCCCCTCTGAATGTTTAACTGAATGATACGACTAATGGGACTTCAACAAGTACATTACTGAAGTTCAGTGATTAACAAGACTATTAACAAGTGGCCTCAGTGATCCTTACAATACACAGGGTCATTTTCACTCTTTATAGATGAACTGCAGATTCAAGTGTCTGCCATCTCTATTCAATTTCCACCCTCCATAAAGTCTAAGAAAAACAAGGCACACACAATAACTCACGGTTGAATCTTCTTTCACACAAAATACTAAAAGAAAAAAACTCTTATTGATCCCCTTTAAAAAGCCGTGGTCTGTGTGCGAGTGTGTCCTTTCTCTAGTGTGCATGCATGTGTACTCTGTGCGCTCATGAATAGAGGAGGATGAAAGGAAAAGCTAAAAAAGTTCTGAGCGCACTGCATGGTTCAACCAGACAGCTCAATCTCTTGATCTGCCCCCACCCCC
>NW_019474607.1:0-1637 GCF_002814215.2 Seriola lalandi dorsalis | reverse complement strand
TCTCACAGCCTTGAGAGAGAGAAAGATATGGAAGACGAGAAAGCAAGAGAGAGAATGGGGGGCATGTTCTTCAGTTTAACTCAGCGGAAGCCTCTACCGTCTTTTCCTGGAAAAAACAAAATGTACCACCTCAGAGACACATGAGAAAGAAGCAGTAAAACTGTTACTGGTGCTTATATAATGACATAGTCCTGTCACATTAAGGTAGCTGAGGGAAATATACACTGACATTGATTCACATTTGAGTTGGCCAAAATTTCAGAAATTTGCATAAAACTTGCAGAATATTGTTGTCTACTATCTACAGTCTACAGTCTACATCTTCTTACCGTTTCTGACTCCTTATCACTAGACCCCTGCTGTTTTTTTCTGTTTTAACTCCACTGCCTTGCTTTTATTTGCTTCTCTCCTTGTTTTGGTGCCAGGCCTCCACTTTCTCTGCACCTGCTCTCTCTGATCATTTTTTTTCTCTCCTCTCCCTTGACTTTGATCTTTCTCTCTACAACACACACCCCCCCCCTCTCCCTACACCAGGGCCACAATAATTGGAGATCAGCGTTCCAATGAAAGCCACTAATCAACACTAACCTTCATTTAAAATGTAATCTGATATTAACCACAAACGCCCTCTCCATAAATTGGATTTCACATCTGAAGGACAAGGAGGGGGGTGGAGTTGGTAATTCCGCGACATAGATGTAGCAGGTTGGCCTCAGCTTTGGTCTCCAAGTCTCAACTTACCCCCAGTGCCAAGGGGTCGACCAACTACACCAAACCTAAGAGTCAGTGCACAGAAATGTGTAAAGGGGACAGTTTTATTGTCCCTCCTCTCTGGAGATTTCCTTAAATATTTAAATTCTGTTTTAATAGTTTTAAATTAGCAACTGTCCAATCCCCAAACACTGGGCTTATTAATGCAATGAATTCTTTTGATTTGTTTTTTCTTCTGCCAGTTTATATTGTTTCTCCTTATCATCACTGCAAAATACTGCAAATATTAAACCAGTGAACATCTCTCTGGTCTTGGGTAACTCTTCCCTCATCCCATAGCTTCCCCCATTTTCCCTGGCCATGAAACATCATGCTCCAGTTGTCTGTGTGCAGTGTGAGGATATGCAAAGTTCACACACTCATGCATTCACACATGTATTATGTTTCCTGGCACAAACAACCACCAACACACACACACTCAGTCATGCATACAGAAATATATGTACCCATCCTTACATTTATAGTACATACATACACATGTGAACACAGACCCACTTTAACTCATGCATGCACTCATTATGCTTAGTGTACATATTTACACACACACACACACACACACACACACACACACACGGTTATTCCATCATCCAAAATAACTGATGTGAATTAATTGGAGAGAGAGTACGCTGGATGAAGCATTGTCTTTTTTCTGCACATTGCGAGTGATGCATTGCTTTGTAAACTGATTTAACAGCAAAAACAAAAAGAATTGCCACTGACCTGTGAAGTCACATTTTCATGTCATGTGGATACATCAACTTGTTTTATCCTTTTTCTTGACTTGACACCTCACACTGTCCCTCTACGGCTGCCTCATTTCAGATGATGCTTTAGGCTCAAAGAGGAAAATCAAATGGTAAAACTTC
>NW_019474606.1:0-1637 GCF_002814215.2 Seriola lalandi dorsalis | reverse complement strand
GTTTCTGTCCATTCAACTGATAAAAGGTTTGCTTTAGGCCTGACAGTTACACAATTGTCTGATTGCTTACCACCTTCATTTCCTTTCATCTGTATAAAAACAGCAAAACATCAAACTAACAGAAATATATCCACATCGATTTCCACGACACATTCTTTCAGTGACCTTATATCTCATTCTGCTATGGTTTAAAGCTATGGAGAATTAGACACCAACTGTTTATCTCCAGGTGCTTACCTTCTAATATTTGACCAACTGCAGTTTGATTACTATATATTGACATTAACATCATGGATTTAGTCATAAAGGCCAAACACATTTTGGAAGCCAAATGAAGAAGTAGACCTCAACAACCTGAAAGAGCCGATTTGTCACATTTGCAGTAAAACAGTGGTGGTCGAAGTCACTAATACCACAGATCTAAAAAACCATCTACAAGTCCACCACCCCACCCAACTCGCCGAACATGGAAAAACAGCCGCAGCCACAGCTAGTTCCATCTCGGCAAGAGGATGTGGCTGAAGCTTCAGACAAGTGTCTAAATATAAACATAACTGTACCAGATGACACATGTTAACAGACAGCGAGGCCTGACTCACCTGATGTAGAGTGTGGCTATAAGCCTGCTACTGGCCACATGTCTCATGCCCCATTCTCCTCCTCTTCCGCTTCCAGCCTTTTATTGTTTTCAAAATAGCTATGGCTACGGGACACAACAACCACCTCCGAGCGAACCACCTATACACTGAAGATGACAACTGAAATATCACATTGATATAAGTATTCAGATGCTTTGCTATGACACTCAGGTTCCTTCATTTTTTTGGATCATCTTTGAGATATTTCTACACCATGACTGGAGTCCACCTGTGGTATATTCAGCTGATTTGGAAAGCATACACCTGCCTAAGGCTTAACACAATGCAGATCAGAGCAAAAACCAAGCACCAATCTCCATCCCCCCTGAAAAAGAATTTGGTGCATTGTGGGATTACTTTAGATTTTCAAAAACAAATATGGGGTTGTCCCTGAGAATGGACATCCAGTTTGCAAAAAGAGCAAATAGAGCAGCAACAGTCACAGGGACATTTTTTGCATTGAGGACTTTCACTTTAAATACTTAGAGTACATTTTCCTGAGAATACGTTCATACTTTAACATTTTCAATCCAGGAATTTAACTTGTAACAGAGTATTTTCAGAGTGTGGTATCAGAACTTTTATTTAAGGATGTGAATACTTCCTCGTATACTGCAATACCGTGAAACCGTGATCACATAGCTCATATGAGGTTTTCATGCCGTATAAAAATCTCATACCATTGCAACTCTAGTGGATGTACTCTGACAAGGAGAAATGCACCATTTGATTACTTTGCAGCAACTGTTTAGCTGTTCCGGGTATAGGCAATAGGAGAATGAGGCCTAGAGGTTCAAAAATCCCGGCGTTATCCTTTAAGCCACATAAGGAGGAAGAGAATGACGTGTGGTTTGGCTGTAGTACATCATTGATTTGTATTATTGGCCCCTGTCAGTCATTTTCTTGTATATTTAAATAGTTGTTTATGTCATACCGGCTCTTTGCTTTTTTTGAATAAATAGCTTCTTCATAGTTGTATGTGTATGTTGTATGTGTATT
>NW_019474605.1:0-1638 GCF_002814215.2 Seriola lalandi dorsalis | reverse complement strand
TCTTTTATTTTTCCTTGTGTCTCTGTAAAAATTTGATTTGCGTTCTGTCTGATCGCACACTAAAGGTGAAAATGTTAAATGTTAACACATTTAAACTTTCCTGCTCAACTTGGCAGCTAGCATAAGCTAACATTTTTGGCTGGGTGTTATATAGCCTATATACTGCATGTAGTAAAGTAGTAAAGAGTGAGAGAACACAATAAAGGACAGTAAAGCAGAGGTTCACCACTCAACAACTTATCTGGTTAGCCACTAAGCGAAAATTTGGATAATAACACATTGTTGTAATATTGTTGGGCTCGGGCCAGAACAAGGTCAGGACAGTATTTCTTATTTTCCTAATAAACACGCACATCAAAACACAGAACCTCCACACGCTTTATGTGGTGTGACATTTTTTCTGGCTTCCCTATGAAACCCTTTGATCTCAAAAGAGGTTAACATTTTGTACATCAGAGCTAAACCGTTTCCTCCATCTCCTTTTACCTTTTAATTTCCCTCAGTTTTACTTTCTTCTTTTCGCTTCCGCTCCCCCAACATAAAAGGAAAGGTGCCCAGCCCTTCTCCTCTCTGCTTCCTCTTTTCAATTTCTCTTTTTCTCCTCTGCCTTTAACTTTCTTTACATCTCCCTCAACATCCACCATTCCCCCCTCTTGACCCCCTCTTTTTCTTTTGTCTCCACCCCGCCCTCCAGTCTCCCTCTTCATCTTCCTCTCTCTCTAAAACCTGATTTACCGCTTGTTAACATCAAAGGGATGTTAGACTGTTGGTGCCTCAAACTATTTCTCCAAATCATTTTTATATTCCAGGTGTAAATCAGTGTGAAAACTGCACTTGGTTAGTGTGGCAGGGTTCAGTTTCCAATGAAGGTATAAAACAGCAGAAGTTAGAGGAATGCCCAACGGTCCTGCTTGAACTGCCACTGCAGCCATTGTCCACGTCTGTCATTTTTACCACAGATTACTTCTGCTCTATGGCTGAATGCCCCGTTTTATTTAATTTTGGAAAGTTTGAGAAAATTGTCGTTTCACTTTTCAGTTCAGAAACACTGTTTTGAGTTTGCAGAATACTAATTCAAGTCTACTACACAGAGATGAACTCTGAATTACGAAATAAAATCAACACAGAATAATTGCAGGATAAGTGACTCATGAATTTAACATTAAATACAATAGTAATTGAATGTTGAAATGTACATACCATTATCATTACCATTTATTCAATTTTAGAATGATAAATAATGCAAAAATTGTGGCTAAATATTTTCATAGTAGCAATGGATCAAATGACTATGTGTAATTTTAAAGGTTTCATTCAAAGTGACAAACCCACAGATGATTATCACCTGTCTCTGCAGCTCCCATCATCTCTATAGCATTTTAGTATCAGCTCATTGGTTTGATTCTACATCCCACAAAGTTAAAAAGCTTTGGTTTGGTGTCACTGCTCTCATAGCGTTGTTTTTGGCTGCAGCAGTCAGCTGTTCTCACTGAGAAACCCACTACATGCTAGTTCGCCAGCAGCAAATGGCTGACAGCTAATGCTAGCAACTAGCTGGTGACAATTCTGGAGCCTTTAGCAGTTGAAGAGATTTCCCTCAAGATTTAATGGAGACCAAAAACAGTGATAGAAGGACCT
>NW_019474604.1:0-1638 GCF_002814215.2 Seriola lalandi dorsalis | reverse complement strand
AGACAGTCGCGTGGATGAATGTGCATATGTAGTTTCTAATGACACAGAAAAGTAGAGCATCGTTGACATGTTGATTCTTAATCTTTTTTGACATGTTTGTGCAAACGTCTTAACCGGAGCGTTGAAGGCATAAAATAACACAATGGAAAGAAAGAGGGGATATATTCAATAAAATGTACTTTTTCTTTTCTATTGCCCAGTGATGTAGAGGAAATGCACATGCAGAGTGTTTTAGCAGTGTAGCGCATATCATGTTCCCACCTCCTAGCTGAAGGAAAAAGAGGTAGTTACCTGTACCTGTCTTTGCCTATAACCACACATCTACTCACTGACTTACCCTCACGAGGACCTTAATCTCCTCGATCCGGTTCAGTGCATACTTGTAGCCATGAGTGTGCTGGGCATTGAGGTAATCCAGAGCCACCAGAGCAGCCTCCTCTGCCTCAGGGGAGTCACACAGAGGCTGTTGCACATTGACCTGAGCCCACACCACCACCAGTAGTCCCAGAACAACAGTGATGCCCAGAGTCTTCATTTCTTTCAGAGATGCAAGAGGTATCAGAGCAGTGGAGCAGATAAGGAGGAGTGGCAGAGCTGATGCAGCCCATGTATATATCCTGTACTTTAAACAGGAAACAGAGCCAAGTCAAACACAGTGATCATCCCTCCTGACTCCTGCGTCACATGTGGGTTGTATTCTGTTTCAGGATTGCTGCCAAAACAAATGTAAGTTGACAAAGTCTAGCATTGGAGTTTAAATCAGTGATAATTCACTGTTTTTTATGGTGAGAGATTTGCAAACATCTCTATCATTTAATAGCTGTCCCCAGATCTGGCATCTGATCTATCCCTTGAATTAAATGTCATAAGAAAGCGTGTGAAGAGCTACAAGTTTAAACACCTGTATTGGGCAACCAGCTGTTGCAATCCACGGAGGTCGATTAGAGTGGTCGTCCACAGTCACTGCCACCAGGGATTCAGTGCCTTGCTCAATGAAAGTTCACCAAAGAGGATGTTTGCCAACAGGGGGGTACAGTTGAGTTACACGCATTGCTTCCGCCCACATATTTGCTCTTTATTGGACCATGTGCACAATACACTAATGCCGCCTCAGGTCACGATTAGGCTACAAACAGAGATACTGATGAGAGGATTACCAGTAAAAAAGTAGTGTCTTCTCATACAGATGTCAGCAATAAAGCACTGGAAGGACACCCATGTTTTATCACCCATTTGTTTTTGTCTTTATCTTTTTGTTACATTTCTTTTTCTTTCTAAGACAGGCAGTTTTTGTTTCCTTGTTTTTACTGTGTGTTTTGAAAAGTGCTCTATAAATAAACTTCTTCTTCTCCCTATTATTATTATTATTATTATTATTAGTAGTAGTAGTAGTAGTAGTGGTAGTATTCTTTCTTTTGTCCTAAATCTACTCGTCGCTCTTACTAAAATCTGATTGGTCGGCGCCAGGGTGACGCATTTCACACGCGACTTAATTGTATACATGCTGTGTAGTGCGCTGCAGGTTAAACCGGCAAACACCGTGTCCAAAATAGAAAGTATATTAATTCAACAGAAGGTAGACATGGAGGACGTTTATCAGACAAGAGCTCGTTCCGCTGCGAGGTTTCAATGAGGCAA
>NW_019474603.1:0-1883 GCF_002814215.2 Seriola lalandi dorsalis | reverse complement strand
TGTTTCACATGAAACTCTTAGGCAGTGGCAGTGTTGGTATTAACAGCTGTTTACTTACATATTCTGGAGGAAACGGTGCAAGTTCCTCATCAAACTTTATTTCTTTACTCACCAGTAGCTATCTGCAGTGGTTGAAAGCAACGCCAATGTTAACTCTTGTCTCTATCGCGTCTTTTCTTCTACTGAAGTTAGCGCGCTAACTAGCTAGCCCTGGCCTAGCTAGCCCTGGCCTAGCTACTCACTGTAGCCTCACATCTGTCCTGAAGACGTATTATAACCTTTAATATTATAAAGATGAGTTAACGAGTTGTCAAATTACAATCACCACCACCCGCTCCCAGCAAGAAACCACATTCAACCACAGTTTAACAACCCCTTTAAAGCCCCTATATCTTGGTTGCAAAAACTGGGTACATTTCAGTTCACAAGAAAAAGGTTTGTAAACTTCCTGTCAGTGTAGGTGTAGGCGAGGTTTTTGTTGTGACAGGATAATAAATCTGAAGACACTGTTTACCTCCTCCCTATGAAGAGGAAACAAATGGGCCATGAGTGTCAGTTACTGAGGTTTTTATTCAGAAGCCTCCCTTTGTCGCCTGGTCCTAAATACACTCTTACCAAATCATCTGGGGAGCTACTTAGCAAACAACTCTGAGTCAGTAATGAGGAAGGTGCTTTCACTCTCAGCAGAGCGTCTCCTTTTTCTCCAACCCAGCCTCCCGTTTGCAGATGACCTTGTTGTGTCTTGCTGCGTCTCTCGGCTGTGACACCAACTGCCACCGTCTGCATCCAAATTATTTACCCATGGAAATCTCACATTCTGAGCATAATATGAACTCATATGCCTACCAGGAAAGTTCTGGGATAATCCAATTCAAATAGCTCTGGGCAACCACTGCAGATCAAATCCTTCTTGGGTAGGTCTTGCTTGCCGGGCGCACACCCTAAGGCCACGCTCGTGGGTGAGACTTAAGCTGCCTTCAGAAGACATGTGAGGAGAGGGAACAACATAGATTTGGAAAGTTACTGTTTCTCATTACTTTTTATTGACAAGAGCCAGGTGTGGAGGTGGCAATATTTTTGTACCCTTGCTTCAGCGAAAATTGACTCCATTACAGTTTTACACCCCCCCCCCCATATAAATGTCCTTTTTTTCTTTCGTGATAACTATTCCTCTTTTTTCTGTGACTCCCTCTTTACATCCGTCATATGAGTGTGATGTAGACCACACTCAGCCTTTAAAAAAACACTTCCATCCTCAATAATAGCACTATCATGTCTCTGTGAAAATGTGGAGGCAAAGAAATTATTCAAATGTGGATGTGTGAGGCTGAATTTGCACACACTGGCTGTAGTTGTGTATTTGCCTGTGCACATGGATAAAGGAGTGTGTGCAGAGCATACATGAAAACTGCTGGGAGCACACAATAAACCCATGACGATTCTGTTACAGATGCTGATTTATAAATGGAACTAAATTTACTGCAGAATTGAAAACTAACCCCTCTTCACAAATGCAGAGGCATGGCTGCATAGGCATCAAGAAAATATTTTATGTTTGGGATGCTTATATAGCAGCAGGTTTGATGTTCTGAAACCCAAGCAAGAAGCTTTACAAAGACCCTTCAAAATAAAGCAACGACATCAAAGACGAACTACATCTTGAGAATCTTTTGACTTCTGTTTTCGTTGTCCTCCCTGCTGTTTTCGCTGATTTATTAATCAATTTACCCCTCTTTTTACTCAAATCCCTTGAAACCTGTTCAAGTTTTGTCTGTTCTCCTATCATGGCAGTGGTAACAGCATTAAAAACAAACACAAGATCTATAATTAAAGATTAACTTCCTGAAGATACCGTGTTGAACACATTTCACCTCAAATAAGAC
>NW_019474602.1:0-4730 GCF_002814215.2 Seriola lalandi dorsalis | reverse complement strand
GTTGGACTTCCATTATATAAGACTCTAAATATTAATGCATCTGACACAGCCAGTGGATAGAGCTGCCCTTCACAATCCATTTGCCCTGTTCTTCTCATCCCGTTTACACATTAGGGAGGGTGTCAAAACTGAGCCGATTATTACACAAGGAAATCAAGCCATCTGACGTGCCGATCAATGGCTCACTTGACTGATGGGTCTCCTATCTAGATGAACGGCTCCCTTGAGGGATGCTTGCTCTGCCTCACTGCTGTTACAGAGACGGGGGGGATGCAACAACAGTGATTGTCAAGGTCACCTCGCGGCCACAGCGATGGCGCGATGAATCAGACCAACCCAAAGGAGATCATGCAGCAAGATCTGGCCACAGACTGAAGGGTCTGCAAAGTAAGAAAGACAAATGCCCTCCTTCCTTTCTTTTTTTTATGTTGGTATTTCATGTGTAGAACCATGTGAGGTTACACTACAAAACATGATGACTGTGGTTCATTAAAAAACACCCATGAGAGATAAGGCAAATGCCCTTGTGCCTTCTTGAAGACCCACTCGAAGGCTTCAGGGACAGCCTGCTCATTGTGATCCCCTCTAGCAGCAGCAGCAGCAGCCAGCTGTCCCTCAATCCGGGGGAGGAGGTAGATATGCGGAGACTTTGACATTGAACACAGCCTGAAGATGTTTGGATGGCACACTGATAATGCTGGTCATCTGTTGAACTGCAACTGAGAGGTCACATGGAGCTACTTACAGTCAAGCAAAGTCAGTACATGGTATATCATGTACTGATAAGTGTGCCGTACATGTATGCACACAGGGGAGTTCAGGAGGAGAAAGAGACAGAAGAGAATTTCAAAGCAGAAAACATCTGTATTGCTTTCTTCAAAATGTGTTTTTATAAGGGATCATGCTTGCAACAACTGACAATGTTAGCCAGTCACTCCACCACTTTGTTGTAGACTGAAATATCTCAGTAACTCTTACATACATTGCAATGAAATCTTGTACAGACATTCATGGTGCCCAGAGGATGAATCCTAAAGACTTCAGTGAGCCCCACTTTTTTCCTTATCATCATTTACTGAAATCTCTACAAGACTGATTAACACAAAATGTACTGATATTCATGGTTCCCTGATGAAGAATCACACTGCTTTCGGTGATCCCCTGACTTTTCCTCCACTGCCACACTATGAGGCTCACAATTTAATTGTAATTTGAATTGTTAAGTGTTTTGACAGTTATTGGATGGCTTGACATGACATTTACATTCCCTCAGGGTACTTTATATCTTATTGCCACTAGTGTTTATTGCTAATTAGCAAATGTTAGCATGCAAAAAGTAAAAAGTAAGATGATGAGCATAGTAAACATTGTACCTGCTAAAGATCAGCATCCCAGCGTTGGGTTCATTCTGACATTAGCATTTAGCTCAAAGTGCTGTGTCTTACACTGCCTCACAGAACCATTGACATTAGCGTTAGTTTCATATTCTTGTTAATACAAATAGTGACAAATAAATAAAGTGTAGATCTTTCTAGTTGCCAATCCCTCTCAGTTTTCACAAACAAATCTTCCAAATGAGGAAAGAAACCTTCAGAAATGCCGAGTATTGCTGCCTTGATCTAACCGCACGACTGACAAGAGGAGTGTTAACAAGGTGGAGAAGTGAGCGCACACTGTTTGAAGAGTTATGGTCTGGGACTCCCTCTGTTCAGCTTGGTACAACTGCTGCTTCTTAATTAACACGACATGAATTATACCTTATAGGATTCCAACAAGTTCAAAGCAGTCATCTTGGTACTAATACAGGCTGCGTTACAAATGCACGCTGACACTACAAACATCTCTGCTCTCCTACTCCTCAGCATTTAATGTGAGTGGCTCTTCGCTCTCTTACAGGTGCATGTCCTGGTGTACAGCGCTACCGACCATGTTCTTTGTTTCTCTTTTCCCTTTCATTCTCCATCGAGAATAAATACAATTATCTTATAATGGGATCCCCTTTGATAAAAAGCAGTCTTCTGTCATTCTGTTGGAGGTGCCAGAGTGTTGGATGGTGAGAAACTCCAGGTTAAGTACTTTCTTTTATCACTGCTCCTTTTTATATGCAAATCACCCTGCCCGCCCATCTATTTACTGTTGCAGGTATTCAGACAGGGCCTCAAACCGTGCCAGCCACAGACCGCAGCCTGCCATCCGGCGCCAGCATGGGACTTGAAATAGATTTGATTAGGATTCAAAAATACGTCTTTGATCTCACGTTTGTTAGGCAAATGCAGCCACATGACAATATGCTTGAGAGGATGGAATGATTCTGCTGGCGTTTACAAAATAATGGACAATCTAATTGTACTGTAATGCAGGGTGTGCGCAGTTAATAATTTGTGAGGTGCAGTGAGCCAGAAACTGGGTTCATTTGCATGCGGTTCTGACAGGTTCAGAGAGAGGCAGTGGTTGGCTTCAAACAAATATGCTGTTGCCTATAGATAATCAGCACTCTCTTGCTGTGTGGCACAAACTCCCTACCTGCTGTCAGGATGAATAGACCGTCATTTTGTCAATAAATATGAAAACGGGGGCAGGGGTTTTCAATAATTAGATTTACCATTACATAGTAAGATGTTCATAGCTGACTGTAAATTCACAGCGCTGGAACTGATTTGGTCTTTTCAACTGAAAAAAAAGAAGAAAAAAAAAGGAACCGGCATTCAGCTTCAGTCATCTTAATTGAGGCGAGGATGCTGTCAAGACTCAACACAGAAAGCCCAATATCCCAAAGTGTAATCATTCCAGCAATCTCAATGCTTCCATTACAGTTAAAAATGTGACACTTGTACTTTTTTCAAAAGTGCGCACCAGATGTACCACAAACGAGCTGTTGTCATTTTAAATGTTGAGTCATACACCCAAAAGACCTCAGTGACCCAGATCAAGATCAAGCTTGACATGCATTATTTAAATCATGTGGAATATGTGATTTGAGCGTTAACACGCCTCTAAAAATACAACCATGATGTAGACTGTAATCCGACACATGAAGCATTTTGTAGCGGCAGATTTTGAGTTCAATGATGATTATATATTTGCACTGTACTCAGCTCTTTTATCTTTCATTAAACCGAGGCCAGACACAGTGATTGGACCAAATAACCCACTCCACATTCATTATTAACTACATTACACACTATTCTCTGATGAGCTGTAATTCTACTTGCATGGGCACAGCTGGAGGGCCTTCAAAAAGGTTTTAACATGGCTAACTCCATGCTAGTTGGAATTTGCAGTGAGAGTCTATTAAAAGAAGTCTTGTACATTGGTACAACACGGTGAGATTAGTAGCAGCTGGCCAGCTCACGTAATTAAATTGTTGTCGTGGCACAATGACAGTCAATGTTCTTTTTCCATTCTCAGTCATGGATAAACAAGAGCCTATTTTCTCTCTTTTGGGTGTGGGCTCAGTCTGACTCAAAAAGCTCCCCTGCACTATAGGCTTTTTCAGGCTGTAATTGACAACACTTGATGCTCAGGCTTTGGAAAAGCCATGGATTTCCCTAGATTAAAGTGCGAGGGCCAAGGCTATTCCAGCCTCCGCAACTGGATTAAATCACTTGATTGGTAAGAAAGCTAAAAGAGACGGTTGTGGCGGATTGCCAAGATATAACGTGCTGGCTCTGCATCCAAGGTAAAAGGTTAACCGTCCTGTCCAGAAGGGCTTCAAACTGTTTGGCCTTGACCATGCAGGTCAGAGGATGGCAGTCATAAATCACAAGCCAATGAACTGCGATCAAAGTGCAGCATCAGGCCACTTCACATCCCATTTTCACTGACAGGTGAAAAAGCATCTCCTATCTGTACTTTTTTTTCAAAATGTAATATTGGCCTTCACAGACACACACACATACATTACACATGCGCAAATGCTCAAATATGCCCAAGACTCTCATTTCTTAACTGCTCTCGCTCAGTAGTCACAACCTTGACTTGTTTCTTACACATCAGTTCGTGGTGTCATATGCCCTCTCTCACTCTCTCTGTATCATTCTCCGCACCACAGCTTCCCTAAGGCTTGAGGCTTTGAATAGCTTGGGTGCAAAAGTGGAGTCTGCTTCAAATCTCATTTTATGAGTTATAATGCAGTGGGTCCTTTAAAGTTCTAATCCGTGATTGGTTCACAGTAGCATTTCAAAACCATGGTCCAGTATACAATTTTGCCTCATGCAAAGGCTCACAGAGTGTCTTCACATGACACTCTACTACATCATCTGCAATTAAAACGTGAACCCTGGATTGACGTTTTACAACTTTCATCCACCAAGGAGGTTATGTTGATGTATGATGTCTGTTAGCAGAATATCTGAAAAACTTGCCAACTGATTTCCTGTGCAGAATCAGGCTGTTGTCTGAGCACTTCACACACTAAATTAACAATACAAATTTTCTGCTGCAAATTAAGTAATCGCTACTACCACCACTGACCTTCTGTCTTTGCTATAATATTGTTCATCTGTCACGAGTTAAGGAGACACACTGTAGTGGAAACGCCCGAGAAAACCTGACAGCAAACTCCCACGACACCTCCAAGAGCCATTTTAATGTCCAAAGCTGCAGCAAAAGGAAACGATCACACGGCCTTGTTTTGGCAGTTCTTATGCAGTCATTGTCTTGGGGGTGATAAACAGCCTCCATCACAGCCACAGCCAACCACAGCCCAAACTAATTACTCGACTGGCAGG
>NW_019474601.1:0-1639 GCF_002814215.2 Seriola lalandi dorsalis | reverse complement strand
TTTTTTTTTTTTTTAGACATTTATGAAGGGATGAGGAGGTTACAAGTCTCACAGGAATCCTTCTTCAGTTGTTAAAAAAAGAGAGAAGTACATTTGGCTGCTGCATGCATAAGCAGGCGAGATTTTCTCCCAGACATACGCCTTAAATCTCTCCGCTCTGCTAGTGACATCATATTAGCATCGGCCTTGTTTCCATGCAGGTGCTGACTCTGAGATGCATTTTGTGGGAGACTGTGTGTGCCTCTCGGTGTATGTGCGTGGCTGGATGTGGGCATCTGTTTTGATGGCACATTATCCTCACTGTTGATGTTGAGACATAAGTAGCTTAGAGGTCTTATCGTCAATCAGATTTATCACCTTAATTACAGCATGCGATACATATTTGGTGAATTGCGCTCTCCTGCCTGCCATGTACTTCCTCCCCTGAGTGGAAAACTTTAAGTGCTTTGATGACATCCGCTTCATCCATCTCACCTTAGCCTCAGCTAGGCTTAACCATTGGCTTTTCTTTTATAGGTAGTGAGAGAGACAGAGAGAGAGAGAGAAAGAAGGGAATAGATACAGAAGGCAGGAAAAGACGTGAGGGCGGGGCAGGAGTCAGTCAGACAATGGTAATGATTTCTATGGTCCAGATTTTAACTACAAGAGTCTGTAGGCTCCATCAATAATGCAGCAAGCAGGAGAGCACCAGCAGCCCAGCCACTTTCCTATCCCTCTCTAATCACCACCAATTTGAGTCACAGCAACGCAGCCACAACACCGCCTTCCTTGGATGACTCGTGTGTTTATTTGCCTTTCAGCGATAAAAGGCAAGAGACACAGGACAGAAAAAAACCACCCTCTGACACGCCACTTACAGGGCCGTTACTTGGCAGGAAGCCAAGAGGAGGAGAGGGTGACCGGGGTCCCCACTTCTGAGTGGAACAGAGATGAATTACCTCAGTCCTTCTTCCCCTCTCACTTTTATTCTTCTTTTCCTTTCATCCCTTCGCTTCCTCTCCCCCTGCCCACTGGGCCACACACAAAAATTTACCAGGAGGTCAGTCGTTTTAGATGACTGTTGGATCGCTTTTGAGCCCGTGCTGCCCGAGCACATTTATTCAAAGCTGAATTCCAAGCTTGGAAAGTCTCGTGCTGAAGCAGCTCCACTGCTTCAAATACACTTTGTAGTGTTATTATGCAGTAAGTTGTAAATGATGGCACCACAGGTCAGCTCTTTGCTGGAAGGAATGCATTATAATAGGTATTTGGGGGGTGATTTAGCTGTGCTGGCCTGTTTGGGAGCATGGAATGAGAGAGCTTTTAGGCACATTAGCATACAATGGGTTCATTTTGGCTGTGGCAAAGGTACACTCATGGGGGCAAGACTGGCAAGGTAAACTGGGGCATAATGGCTCGAGGGCACTCCCAAGCAGAGTTTAAGAAGCCAATAGAGTTTTGGCATCATATAGTACGCATTTGATTGCGATTTGCAGTATAGAACAGCAACTGTTCCTCGCCGTGTTCTGACTTTGTTGAGGCAATGTAAGGTTTTGGTTTGTGTCTTGTATGTGAGACACTCAAGATGGATTGGTGCTGGTAGCAGTCGTAGCCTGACATTCTGTCATGAATTTTAATATATTCTGCACCATCAGGGTCT
>NW_019474600.1:0-1639 GCF_002814215.2 Seriola lalandi dorsalis | reverse complement strand
CGGGGGCCAGAACACAGATGTGGTTTTTAAGTTATTGTTGTTGTGAGACACTCTGCTCTGTCTTGTCTGCACCTTACCATGTGTGAATGCTTTGTTTGCCGCTTGCCTCAGAGCTATATTATATATATTATCCCAGTGAGGATGACTAACTCACTGTAATGAGATTTGCATACAACCTCACAAACATATTCTAATACTTAAAATGTTGCAGAATTATGCAATTATGTGGCTTTAAAGGTGTTTTGCATGTTTTAGCCTATGCACTGCTGACCGTGTAAAAAGAAAAAATAACAGTATGGTCCTTTAAATGGGGCCATACAGCACAAACAGAACTCCTCATGCACAGTAGGCCTGCTGTGTGTCACCATACAACTCAGAAATCAATAAATCAATACCGAACAGGAAGCAGTTATTGGCTGAGAACAGTCAGACACCCCCTGCAGACACATCAAACAGCTGTCACCCACATGACCACGTCAACGCACTGGCTGCACGGTTAACAATTAACGTCAACACAACACACTGTGAGTAAACAGAGCCATTAACTCTGTGCAGGTCCGCTGCAACTTGTTTAAAATTCACCAATGCTATTATCACTCCTTGAATTAATTAATATCATTATATAATAGCATGTAAAGCTTCTACAGTGCAGCGCACAGTGAATTACCTCTCAGTTCCTGATTAGTGACAGCAGCGGTCCCCTCTCCATCTTCTTCTAATCACGTCGACGGGATCCTCCGCGCACATCACCGGATCACCGGTTTTCCTTTGCTTAACCATCCGTCATCCAGCCCCGGTTACAGCGGTGCGGATCCATCCGCCAGCATCCCTGATTATTACCTCAGTCTGGAGTCAGAGATGCTGATGCTCAGACGCCACCGCCGATGCTCCCGTTTCAGCTCATTGGTCGGTAGCAGAGAGGGACCCCCCACCCTCCCCTTCCTCCACGACCCAATAAACGGCAGACTGGATTTTCACGCTTCAGATGCTCTACCCCCCCCCCCGCCTCCCTCCCAGCGGTGCAGCGTACCCAAACATCAAAGGAAGAGCCTCGTGATGCGGAGGGGAGGCCCGTGCACTCGTTTTGGCGCACAACCATGTGAGGGGTTGATCAATCCGCGGGATAAGACATGTTAATTAAGGCGGGTCAGGACAGTGATCAATGCCTCGCCCTGAGGGGGGACAGATCTAAAGGTAAACAGATGGGGGGAGTCCCACACCCAGGTAAACACTGTAGCCTACGTCACACAAGGTGGGAAAAAATAATCATATAAGTTCACATGTAGGACACAGTGTCTGTGAAGACTCTCATTCATCCAGGTCATGCTATCTCTAAGGAGACAGATGAAGACCTTACACCTTTAAAGTTCTGTATGTGGACCCTTAGATAAGATTTCCTCAAGCAAACCAAAGGATCAGCTAATGAAAAGATGACAGGAAAACTTGAGTGCAAATGATGAAACTGTATAGTTCCTGGAAAAGCAAAACAAAAACCAGAGAGCTGATAATAATTTATAGTATCTGTCTGTTGTTCTCTAACTGTTGTGTCCCATGTCACCTCGTGCCATTTCTTCTATTTTATTTTTTTATTTTTAGTCTCCTCTGCCCCCCCACCACCCCACAGCAGATCTTCCTGCTA
>NW_019474599.1:0-1639 GCF_002814215.2 Seriola lalandi dorsalis | reverse complement strand
TGGGTTACAAAAGTAATGAATTGGCGCTCTCTGGGAACACAACAGGGCAATGACCTCCCAGATGTGACAAGATTAATTTCTCCCTTTGGTACTGGGTAATTTTTCTCATCTCCCATAATCAGTGGCCATGTCATGTCACCCACAACATCTGATTCTTGTCCCTAGACCTCCTTGTTTTGGGATTACGTACGATTATTTAACACCCACAGCATATCTGGAGATGGGGAGCAGTGGAAGAAGACTCCCTTTAACACTCCCAGTGGGAGTCTGGTCATGCTAATCAATAATGTGTTGGCCGCCGTCGCCCTGGCCTGACAAGGGCTCAAAATTGTTTTTCTGCACTGTTCATTTTTTCCAAGTCCTCAAAAGAGCATGCTTAGCAAGTACTGCAGGTCTTGTATACATCAGGCAGGCACAATATTCTCCAGGCTACCGAAGGGGTTAAGATGGTTTCTGGTCTTTGCTAATCTCATCGAGGTGGATGCACTGAAGCTGTGCAGCCTCGACATCCTGCAGAACGAGGAACATCACCGTTGTGCCTTTGTCTGTTTGCATCTAAACCCCACTGAATGGAGCAACAGCATCAGAAACTACGGGCTGTGAAGGAGACTGAAGAAACTGTGACCATTGTTTGTTATGTGTCTTTGTTTTCTGTTTGAGTGAATGAATCAGTCGGACAAGACAGACATGGTGGGACATTTGCTGAGGAGCACAGTAGTCTGGATGGACCCCTCCACTATGACAGGAGTATTTTGAAGCCTGTATGTCAGTCAGACACGGCCGATGAGTTCCAGGAAAGCATCTTGGCTGAAGCAGCATACATTGGTCCGCTTGAAGTTGATGTGCGTCAGCAGGCTTGTCACGATGGCTTCGCGCTCATGTCAGCAGTCTGATTTCCCGTTACTGCTTACTACTCATTCTAAAGAGACAACGCCACAATGAGTGAGTAAGTTGGTTAGCTCAGACGTCAAAGTCCAACCACCACTCCCAAAACATAATTTATGGTTCTCAAAGAGACAGAAACAAGTTTTTTTTCTTTATTCTCCCCCCTTAGACTGGTTGTCTGAATCTGATTTCAAATATAACTGCACTTGTAAATACAGCCATCCACCCACTATCATAATTAGTGACTATAAATTACAGAATGGAAAAAAGAAACACTTCTGGTTTGTGTTTTATACCATGATAACATATTGGATGGCTCTCTTAACAAGAAACAGTGCATGTCAAATGAAGTCCAGATACAGCAAGAGAAACATTCCTTTGGAGTGAAGGCTGTTCATAGAAAATCATGCATAATTACACAGACAAAAGCAAACACGACATACATTCATCACAGCTGTCTGAACCTTTTGGGTAAACCTACATACAAGTCACTATTGGCCTTAAACAGGAAAACCGACAGTTAAATTATTCGACAATGGCCCACATACTCATAAGCTCTGGAGTCTTTCACAGTTTGTGTAAAAGGAGATAAAATGTGGGAATTCTTCAATAAATTCTTAATAAAAAATGAGAGTAGTTTCTTTGCAGCTCCCACCGGTCAGCTGCTCTACCCTTCAGTGAAAAGGTCACCAACAAGTCTAGAAAACCAGTTCTGTCTGGGAACCAAACCTTTCCCAGAGCCCCTACAGTACCA
>NW_019474598.1:0-1639 GCF_002814215.2 Seriola lalandi dorsalis | reverse complement strand
GGGGAACTATTATGCTTTTCCTTATTTTCTGTCTTATAGATATAATGTTACCATGTAGGATGTCCATATTAAATGTGGCCAAGTTTAATTTTCAAATAATGAGATAAAGATATGTAAAAGTAAACCCTGTGATATAAAAGCTCAGTCTTCAGGCTGCTCTTAACATTAGGCTCCAACTTTCGTGAGGAGATGACGTTCGTTCTCTATTCTCTGTCATATTACAGGCATTTAATGTACTCCATCAACAGGCAATATGTATATACGGATGTGGCTTAAAGAATAAATCCATCATTATGTCACACAATAAGCAGGTAATGGGTGTAATATTTGCTGATCAGAGACATCCTGCAGTAATCTTTTTCGCTGCGGAGGTTTGTGCTGCCCCGTTATGTTCCTGATGAGATTCAGGCTCAACATGATTTGAGAGTTTGTCATTTCCAATCAATTATGTTATTTTACTTAGTAGTTTCACAGTTTGCCTTCAGAACCTCCAAACAAGGATGAGAGGATGAAGCCTTGCTCATGAGCACTGGAAGCTGCCCCTCAGCCAATCAAAAGAACGTGGGCTTTACCATTTTGGGACCCGGAGCTAATATTGCCTGTTTCAGTCAGAGGCTCAATTTAGGGTTTACATAACAGGCAGAATGAGATAAAAAATGATTTATTTTTTGAACTGCCAATCATGCAAAGCTACTCTAATGGAGTGCCAGAATAAAAAACAGCAAACAGCTGCAAATGAGCATAATAGGTCCCGTTTAACAATTGAAAAATAGAGCACAAGGCGGTTGTTGTTGAAAATGCCTTAAAATAAATGAGACCACAACCGCAATTAATCAATGTCACTGTGTGCACAAACACACTTTTACTATACACTCCCCTTACTTCTCCTTGTTATTTTAATCCTCTGTTTTTTCTTTGTGCCGCCTTGTCTCTCAATTATTATAATAAACTTCCCTTATCTACCAATTTAAAATTATTGCCCTCTTGCAATGTAATCCTCTTCAGTGGCATTTATCTCAAGAGCATTTTTAAGTGGGAATCTTATTCATGATAAATAAAAAAACACTTATCTCGTTTTCGCAAACTCACAAAGCCACAATTCACTTGTCATAACTAATTAAACACTCAAAGCGGCATGTTTCTCTCTGTGGGAGTTCATTTTATTTTATTATACTTCATTTCCACTCATTCCCTGATAGATTGTCTATTGTGTTTTTCCATGTTGCAGCTTTTCCGCCTGTCTTTCCTGTTATACCCGTTTTTGACTACCTGCCCGACTGCAGTCGCCGAAAGTAAGGGGAACCACCATTGGAGGTTACCTCAGAGTGACATCATTAGATCTAAGGCAACCTCTGCCTGTACTGCAGCCACTCTGGTCACTTCCTCAGGACCTGTCCAGTAAAAGCCAGCTGGTGAGCCATCCTCTTCAGCACAGCTCCTCTTTCCTGACCAGGTGCGTGCGGCGGTGGTGTTCCTCGACTCCAGGTTGGACACTGAGATCATGGAAAAGGGACTGCCGTGGTTGAATGGAAAGCTCCTTTGCCATGTCACCCATCACATGGTACATGAGCATGATGGGTAACCACCATGATATCAATAACTTTCATGTCATTGATTCTCAGCTATTATTACTCATTCT
>NW_019474597.1:0-1640 GCF_002814215.2 Seriola lalandi dorsalis | reverse complement strand
TTTTTTTTTTTGCATTTTGATTATTCTTAGTGGGAGGTCTCAGCCAACACACTTTTCCATTTATCACAACAAAACAGTCTGCAGTGAATGGTGGAAAGTGACTGCATGATTGGATCCTGAACTTGACTGCTATGCATTTGATCAGTTTGGTGATATAGTGGTGGGTGGCTGAGGTAGTTAAACTTTCCTGGATAACAGGCTCATTTCATTGTTGGTGTGAGAAACATGTTATGCCCCTTTTATTCATACATTTGCATTTGTGAGTAAATGTGTTTGATTCTTGGAATGTTTTACCAAAGCTAATCTACTCTATGAATTTAAATAGATTTCAGCTCAGAAATCTCAGATTCTGCTTTTTCAAATTCCACACATTTTTCAGAAACTATGATTTTCCTTCCATAGGTTATTATTTCTACTCCATTGTGCATTTAGGTGCTTTGAAACTCAGTTAAGTCAGGAGTGTTGTGTGGTAATCTTGGGCAGGCAAAGATCCAGTTCCCATAATGGATGTTTAAGAGGGGAATGCCACACCACAACACAACGTCATAATTAGAAATATGACTTCTAGATTTCTCTGCTGCCTCAAATAACCTTTCATATCCCCCAAAAATTGTGAGAAAACTTAAAATACAAGCCACTTTTTACACAGTGGGATTTTTTTGTCAAAGGCTCTGTCGCCACATTGATGTGCAAATACAGCATCTAATACTTTGTGGAAATAAAATGCTGAAAAAAAGTTTTTGCTGGTGTATTATTTTTATTTTCAATGTGCTTATGTGTAGCATAGGCCCAAAGTACTTGAGAGCTGAGCAGTACTGAGCTATGACCCATGAAGCATCCTTTTTTGATCTTGACCAGAGAGCTTATCATGCAGAAAATACTTTGCAGGCAATTATATATACTTGATTTACAGACTGAAAATAGTTTTATCTGTCATACACGGTTAAAAAAATTCTTGAGAAAATCAGATTAGCCAGGTTTTGCTGCTCTTCTTTTTTGTTTTAAAAGTAGACCACCTTGTTTTACCATATGCCACACAGCTTATATATAAATAATCTTCTGCTGTTAGGTCTACATTCATCTTAAAGGAGTTCACGTTGTTTGTTGGTAGGTCTAAAATGAAAGCTAACTTGGTTAGTTCCCATTTTTCAGCATTTATTGTGTGATTCATACCAACTTCCCATAGCTTCTAGGGATTAAAATTAGACTTTTTTTTCACTGGTGAGTCATAACTCTAAATGAGGCTGTGTAGCTTGCAAAGTGACATCAGTATGATGTAGTTTTCTGTCAGGAGAGCCGTGTTGATATTAAAGGATCTCATTGAGTAACCCATGAACTGTATCCACATTACTTTATGCACACAGCTACACAGGCCCTTTGTGTGTATTTCCTGTAGTGTTAGAGCCTGGTGACTACTTAAAATATATATACTATATATATAGGTCAACCTCCACTCTCTTCCTATCAGGAAGTCAGCAGTCTGGCCCCACCAGCTTCAATTTTCCACTTGTGTTACTCCTTGTATCAACAATGCACCACATGTAAAACGTCACAGCTGTAGACGGCCGGGGCCAGCGAACTAGCACGCTTTGTTGCACTCTGTATGTAAGCGTGTGTGTGTTATGTGTTGTGTGTGTGTG
>NW_019474596.1:0-1640 GCF_002814215.2 Seriola lalandi dorsalis | reverse complement strand
TTTATTTTGCTTTGTGTTAGCAATAAGCCTGGATGATACATTTTTACACTCATGATATTGTAGTTTGATTTTTGATCGGTCAATTTAGCCATTAAGCTGACACTCTGAGAAAATTACAATGATTGAGCAGGCAGGAGAGTAGTTTCTTTATTGGAAACACTTTAGAGGAGTTCATTTGGATTGTATTTTTTTCATTTTCTAGAACTTACCATTTTATTTTGGTATGTTTGTGCAAGTGAGAATATTTATCAAACGTATGAAGCAAAAAATGCATTCATTCAAAGATTCCTGAAAATGTGAATAGTATGAACCAACCCCAAAGCACAAAGGATTGTGTTTATTAGGGGCCAGTCTGAGATATTTGTTTTTGTTGGGTTTTAAGAATATAGAGCACAGTCATTTCCATCATGATTGTGTTGCAGAGTCTGCAGCAGATTTGTTTTTATTCACCGAAATCCCCAATTTGGCAGGATGACATGATGCCAAAACTCTGCTCAGTAAACAAGCTGCTTAAGTCCATGTGACTTTACTTTACAAGCCTGGGTTAGGTTATTATTAGGTGAAAGCTAACCAGACCAAACGCAGCAATACAACACAGTGAACTTCACTGTTGTAGATGCATAATAAGATTTCTCTGAAAGGCATTTCAGACGGGCTCAAAAGACGATAAGTTCATCCCTCCTGTGTTCGCACGAATAACAAGTCCAGCGATAATAAGCAAATATTTACCAAATCAGTTTCCCACTTGGCAAATGTAAGAAGGAACAAGAAGTTTATGGAATTATTATTTTTTCCTCAGCCTGGTGGGAGGCATGAAGGGAGAGAAAATAGAAGAGGAGGTGTCATGGAGAAGGGCGAGGGGAGGGGTATTTGGAGAGAGATGACACATTGAATATTGTGCAGAGGCAGATGTCATGCATGGCTGAGGGGAACATAGAAGTAAACACAGCGGAGCCTGCCAAGCAGAAACGGCATCAATGAGCACCGCAGTAATGCAAGGATCAGAATGTTTCAGAAAACCAGGGTTCCTTAAATGTTTTCCCATATTTCTCAATAGAATAAGAAAGCAAGAGCAAAGCTGCCCTCAGAGTTAGAGGACCAGAGGAAGTTGCACAAGGAAAGAATGCAAAAAAGAGAAGGCTGCAGGGCAAACGTACTGTATTAAAAAATGAGCAGTGTAGGACACAGGGAGGGTGAATGCAAGATTTCCTGGAGCTGTAGGTGATGGACAGAGGCTACCACTGTTCACGAAGAGGAAAACCTATTCTTCTCTCTTTCGCCTTTGTTGTGCTCTGACACTGTTACAATATACAATACTCTGTGTGTGTGTGTGTGTGTGTGTGTAGGTGTACCCAGAGCTCCAGATTACCAACGTGGTGGAGGCCAACCAGCCAGTCAGCATCCAGAACTGGTGCAAGAAGGGGCGCAAGCAGTGTCGCAGTCACATGCACATCGTTGTGCCCTACCGCTGCCTGGGTGAGTCCAATGTGTGTTTTTACTGACGCACACGGTTTCCAGTGCCTGTGCGGAAACATTTCTAGAAAGTAGTTTTCATTTTTAGGAATTAAAAGCAGGAGAGGAAAAGAGATTTTGCTCAGGTTACTCCATGGGTTACCATAGCAACGAAGGAGTCAGCTATG
>NW_019474595.1:0-1640 GCF_002814215.2 Seriola lalandi dorsalis | reverse complement strand
GGTGAAGCAAGAAGTTTTACAACCCAGTCTCCCCTATTATTATTATTATTATTATTATTATTATCAACAATATTATAATTTCATTACGATAATTTTTGATCAATTTAACTTAATGTGAGAAATATGTCACACGCTGATGCTGTGAAAATGAACCATGTACTTTATATTCATCATCATCATCATTATCGTAACAGTTTGTCTTTACTTTATTTTTATTCTTTATACTTTTGCCTTTGCCATGATCATGCGCAATCAGAAATAACTAGAAGAAGACAAGAAACAAATTGTGAATATGTACTGTAACATTTAATATACAAGATTGATGTGCAACATACATTCATCTAAACAACAAAATCTCTGTTATGATTGTAATGGTGCAGTGTGTTTTATAATCTCAGAGGAAAACGTTCATCTTTTGTTGTCACCTTATCTCCACTCTCTTTCTCTCTCTCTCTCTTCTGGTGTTGTCATATAGCTGTGGTGGCTCATGGTTTCTGCGGTTTTGCTTTGGGAACCACTTTAACAGTGGTGGATACTGATTTGGCTCCTTGCAGGTTCTGAGCGGTGCAGGTGTATGTGCCCTGGTCCACATCCCTCACCTCATCCACCAGGAGAACAGACTGAGACTGCTGTCGAGCCGCTCCTCCACCGTCTGGATTGACGCTCTCCTGTGTGTACAGAGGCCTCCCGATCTGCAAGCAGCACAGGTGCTCCGTTCAGAAACAAACACATACTTCACAGCAGGGGCGGGAGCTACCTGTTTACATAAGCCATTCAGTCTGCAGTTGACTTATTAGTAAGTCATTATACAGGCCTGGATGCTCCGCAGTCCATAGGTTGAATGCCTCTTAACTAATAATGAACTAGCTAAAAGCACAAAGTAAGCTGTAATGACAGGATGTACACTGCCTGCACACATCCTTCACTTCATTTGTCTCACAACCAACCTGAAATTTGCATATTTCTTATGCATCAAAATGTCTCATTACTGCTCTGTAGCATTAGTAAACGACTTATTGACATTATCAAAATGATTAGTTAAACCCATTGAAAGTACACTGTGTTGTAAAGTATTGGAGTATTAAAGCAATAAGTTAATCATCATCCCTGTCTCCATGAGTATCTGACCTGCTGTCCTGGGTATTCCCACGTGAACTCCACGACCACATCCTGTTCTCCCACCACACTGCAGCTGACACGCAGGTTCTCCCCCGCAGCCAGCGAAGGCGATGAGGCCTGGATCACCGGGGCAGGAGGAGCCATGGGGTCTGATGGCAAATGTGGAATATCATTGAGTTCTGTAAGTGATAAGTCACGTCAAACAATGAATTAGCATTAGTGACATTAGACAGCGTAATGAAAGTGAGAGGAATTTGAATGTTCTGCCCGTTTTGTCTGGGTTTCTCCTGCAGTCTTGAAAAGGCACGTATGTTTGGAGTTCTACATGTGCCCTCTTCAAGTAGTAGTACTAATACAAATACTTGTAATGGCGCAATTAACAAGTACTTTTATTCTTGATTAATCTGTGGTTTCTTAGTAGAAAACAAAAAACGAGAAAAAGGCAATATTTTTCTGGAGGAAATGCACTGCTGAAATTTTGCAGTTGAAACAAATTGAAATCCTGAAACAGCTGAAGCTGT